>NW_019479801.1:0-932 GCF_002814215.2 Seriola lalandi dorsalis | reverse complement strand
GCTAATGGGTTGAGTATTCCCTACCTTGGCTACTTGGAGCTTGATGTTGAGTTGTGTGGTAAATTGATTTTGCAGTGTGGTGTCTTGGTTGTAAAGGACCTTCCTGGTGATGCTCCTCTTCAGGCCCCTGGTGTGCTGGGAATGAATGTGATTCAGAAATGCTACCATGAGCTCTTTGTGCAGCATGGTTTGTCATTGTTTGAACTGTCTTCTGTCGTTCAGGCCCCACAACCTGTCACACAGGCGTTGCATGTCTGTCTGTGTACCTGTCAACCTGTTTATGTGTCCGTTTTTGTATAAGTGTGTGAGTTGTTTGTAAATGTGTGTCTGTAAGTGTGTGTGTCTCCGGTTTGTGTGTGTGTGTCTGTGTCTGTGTGTGTCTGTCTCTGCTTGTCTGTATTCATGTGTGTTTCTGTGTCAGAATGACTAACTGAAATTAACTGCTTAATGCTTCCTGATTAAAACTAAACTGAAATATATTTTGAGTGATACCAGTTGAGATTTTTGCAAATCACGGCAGAAATATTAGTTAAGTGGTTGATAAACACCACAGATATCAGAGGAGTCTCAAATCAGGTTATTTGACCCAGATGTGTGCCCCTTCCCTCCACTTTGCCATGGTGACAATCCTGTCTCACTGGGTGACCACCTTTCTTTGAAAGTGCGCTTGGTGTGTATATGTTTGTGTCTCCAGTTTGTGTGTGTGTATATTTGTGTGTCTGTGTGTGTGTTTAGCAGAGAGAGTCTGGCTGTTGAAGACACAGAACTCATACAAATCTATGGGAGAAAGGGGTCAGCAAACCTCTCAAACTCCTGCCATTTAATAGAAAATGGTACATAATATCAACACAATTATCACATGGTCAGTGTCACAAGACTCTCCTGAAAACTTTAATGTAGTTTTTGTGTTTTTAGAGCCAAAAATGTGGAAA
>NW_019479800.1:0-932 GCF_002814215.2 Seriola lalandi dorsalis | reverse complement strand
ATTTGATGAGAAATGTAATTGTTTAAATACTGAGTCATGCTCTGTGAACCAGAGTAGAGCAGTGATAACTAGAATGTATGTGTGTAAGGCTCTACAGGTTCTGCAGGACCAAGGCTCTTTACCATCCATTTGATAGACGCCAACACAGACAACCTGCCCAAGGCTCACACATGGTGAGGACGCTCAAGAGACAAAAATGTTCCCCTGATATCTACATTTGTGTCAGGCCTCGAAGTCACTGATTGTTCCTCTGTGTGTTCAGTTTCAACAGGATAGACATCCCTCCCTACGAGTCTTACGAGAAACTTTATGAGAAACTGCTGACGGCTGTGGAGGAGACCTGCGGCTTCGCTGTGGAGTGATGAATCCGCAACCAAAAAAAACCAACATACACACAGTCACACTTGTGCTTGCACACCAACTATTTGACATTTTACACATACACACGCCTCGACAGAATATCAAGTATACACAGAGTATACAGAGCAGCCAAGCATCACGAGAACACACACACACACACGGCCTCTTGCCACCTCTTCACCACCGAACTGTTGGGGGTTAAAGGAGGAAGCACAGCAGGAGGGGAAAGAAAGAAAGAAGAAAAAACAAACAAACAAACAAAACAAAAAAAGAAAAGTATTTTAAAAATTTTTCAGATGTTTTGAAGAAGCATTTTTATCCTTCAGTTTTAACAAGCTATGATGTCATTCTTCAGAATGTCTAACCGCCACAAGACTCAAGACGGTCGTGCTCGAGTGTCCGGACACAATCAGCCAATCGCATATGAGCCTGCGAACAGAGACGTTGAAGTCAGATGTGTGAAGAACAAGGCGGGGACTGATTGTCTTTCTGTCTCACAAGCTGATTGACTGACTAGTATTCATGCTTCATGTTTAACCACTGTCGTGTATCAGAATGTGTGTGTGTGTGTG
>NW_019479799.1:0-932 GCF_002814215.2 Seriola lalandi dorsalis | reverse complement strand
TGTGAACAATTGACATGTTTTTGTTGTATGAACAGTTATAGTGATCTGCTTCACAGAAAATAAGTGACAAGCTTTAAACAAGCACCCAGCTAGTTTTCAGTCATTTATTTAAAATCATGTTTTTGGCTCACTGTCCTCCATTATCTGACTGTGCCACAGAAACAAAGCTTTTGTCTGCAGATGTTCTCGGAGGCAGATTATTGGCAAGTATTTAATAACTACGCCTCATTACAGTTGAGCAGTCATCTTTGAGCTGTGAGCTCTGTATGAAGCTCACCAGAACCGACTGGGACACGTTCAGTTGTCACAATCCGAGAACTGCTCTGTCCTGATATAACCTGGTGCAATACGAATTACCTAGGTCTCTGGTTTGAGGATAGCATTACGGTTATCTGCAGCACAAGCAGTTAACACACAGCGGTGGTAAAGATATAACCGGTGGTTACAGAGTAAAAATGGAGGGCTAATTAAAAATAATTAACAATCACATACAGTAATCTACTGATACCATCAACCTTCATCAGTGCTAATCATAATAAGACATTTCAGCTCAATAGGGTTTCAGTTCACAATTAAAAGTCAGCAGCCTTCACACAACATTACCATGTTTATCATGGCATAGCTTCTTGGAAACTTCACTGAAGATTAACACTCAAACGATTAAAAAAAACAAAACAGTAGTCTCCACTTTCTCCACTTTCTAATTGGCTTATTTACAATATTCTGTGTAAAGTGATTTATCAATTCTATTTCCTTGTGCATGAAAAATAATAATTAAGCTTGAAATTTATTATAGATTATATTTCTGTGTTATGAGGGTGTTATGAGAAGAATCTCTCTATTATACGGCAAGACTGCATGAAAAATTACATTTTACTTACCACTAGCAAGGATGTGAAAAATAGATTTTAAAGAGATCCAAAATAAAGAGA
>NW_019479798.1:0-932 GCF_002814215.2 Seriola lalandi dorsalis | reverse complement strand
CTAAATGCAGTAGTGGTGTGGTTGTGGTTGTAATCCTAAAAGAGCTGTCAGTATGCACTTAGTGAGACTTGTTCTGCAGATGTCAGGAACAGGTTGGTGGATGGACCTTTTAAAACTGATGCAACATAGTAACCAAATGTGCTTTCCACTTTAATTAAATTTTAATTTAAGGTGCTGTATGTTGTCAAGTAGGAAGGTGATGGGATGTATGGAATGTCACATGGATCAAAAACTACCTCATGCTGGTTTCCATATTGAACTTGAAAATGCAAATGTCACCCTTGTAAATGTAATGTCTGCCAGCGGGGGACATTCCTGTACACCTAGTTCTTTATGACACTCATTTTGCACTGGCTGCTCTCAGTTTCCCAGTGGCACATGGCAAGTAGTAAACTTGCTGAAACCCCAATGGACTCGAGTCAGAGAGCAATGCACTGTAGCACTGCGAATTCGTTTATTTTATGCCAAAAACATTTCTGTCATGTTCTGTCATTCATTTTACAATGAGCGGCGTAATGTTGTTAACATCAGCATTTTCACTGTCTGGTGACTTTGGAGAAATTGTTTGTGACCACACTGGTGTTCAGTAGAGCAGCTTTTGTGAGCGAGCATTCCTGATGAAATGTGCATCCATGTGAGATATGCAAAGTTGTCAACATTCCCTCCACTTCTCAGATATTGATACGCCTCTGTGCCTCCTGCAGGTAGTGAGTCATGTGACCAGTAAGGATAGCATGTTAGCACCACTGCTGGCAATCTAATCTGCTAGCATATATGAAATGTTAAATGCTTTAAATGCTACAGGGATATATTTCAGGAATTAATTTGATTGTTGTCTTTTTACTACAATCACATTGAGCTGCCCTCTTCATTATCTAATATGTCTCCGGTCACTCAGAACAGAGACGATTCTGGGACTGTAGCTGTAAAAT
>NW_019479797.1:0-932 GCF_002814215.2 Seriola lalandi dorsalis | reverse complement strand
TGGCGACTGTGATGTTGTTGTTGTTTACCTCGGTTTCAGGTGTTTACTTTCGGGCAGACTGCAGTTTTTCCTTCAGGACGGGTCTGGCAGGACTGGACTTGTACCCCTGGCCCACATCAAGAGTCCAGCAGTGTTTGTGACACAGTCATTTGTGGTTTTCGCTGACATATCACTGAGTACGGTCCCGGGGATTAGTCCCTTTCTCCCTCATGCAGTGGCCTGCCATCCAGCACTGGGTTGGCTGCCAGCTTCCTGGATTGGCCCAGATCAGCACAGCGCGATTAATTCTGTAAATGAAGGATCAGAGGGGCAGAGTTACAGTCTGCATGTTGATATCTGATATATCAGCAGTTGTGAGGTAACTGTGTCATGTCTCACATGGAGTATAGATGGTCTGATGTCTGGTGCGGTTTCGGTTCGGATGTTCAAAAGTCAGTATATCATAGGATGTTTTTAAATGCTTTATTAAATAAACTGTGAAAAGGAACAGAGGTATATGGACATTCATCACCAGTCCACTGTCACGGCTTGACGAATATCCTACAGCATGTGTGCAGCTTCTGTCCAGCTGTTAAAAGAATGTGACGTAAAGTGTTGCCAGCTCACTGCCAGTTAAGGCAAAATGGAGCGATATTCACTGTGTGTGTCACTGACATACAAGACACGTAGCTCCAAGTGCTTCACAGCTGATACAACAGACACAACAAGTGGTGAAGACGTGACATTAAAAAGTCTCCTCACTTTATTGCAACATGGGCTGTGGTATATTTTTGGTAATCAACTAAAGATGTATAAGATATATAACTAGCTATCAGAATGCATGTAATAAAATAACTAAGACATATAGACTTGGATTGTGCCTAAAGTGAGTTGTCTAGTCAGTAGAGACAGGTGTTAACAACATGAATGTGATCATACTGTAAAAAAATAAA
>NW_019479796.1:0-932 GCF_002814215.2 Seriola lalandi dorsalis | reverse complement strand
TTCTCTGACACCAAAAGCAGATTCTCTGACAGAAATCATAACGATGGAAAGTTTTTCAATATCCTTCGTCCCTAATGATCATAGTAATTACACATGCAGTGAAATACTGAATGTACATATACTGTCTGCAGTGGGGACCTGCCCTGTTTATAATTATAGCCTGTAAACATGTCACTGCGTATTACACAGTATAACAATTGTAATAAATCTGTCTATAACCCTGAGATCAGCATAGAGACAATATAGATAAGAGAGGTAGAACAGATGGAGCTAGTTCACCTGTATGTAACGTTTTCAGGATCATATTTTGGGAGCTCGGGAAAGTGCAGCAACGTAATGAAAGAGCATGAACAGAACCGAAATGCCTGTTCAGTTGTGGAGTTTGAATTGGGTTGTTTTGTTTGTAAAATCTTATTAATTTATCATGTTGTTATAAAATGAACCAAACTGATTTCTTTAATGTTTCTATTTACAGAAGATCTGATTTATTCATAAACTCTTTGATTAATCTCCTTTTTAATTTGAATTCAGTGCGCAGACTTTTTGTAATTTGAATGAGTAAATAAATCACAATGACTCTTTGATGATTCATCAGTTTGATCTAGTGGATGCACACAGCTAACTACTTTTAATTTCCTATTTTTTGTTTTGGTTTTTTTTTACAATCAAAAGGATTCTTGAAAGTGGGAGCTGTTACTGTGTCATGAGGTGTTTCAGATAAAACTTACCATGTGCCATTTAGCTGCATTAGTTCCACTGACAGAGAAGCAACAGTGAAAATGGAGGAATCCTGGCATGTCGGAGGAGAGCGAGCCGACTGGTCGGCACATGTCTGCTGTGCTCAATTGATTCGTTGTCGCTGTGATTCAACTGAAGTTGTTATCCAAGAAAAACTCATAATAACCAACTTTTCATGTCAATTTCCTACTAAA
>NW_019479795.1:0-932 GCF_002814215.2 Seriola lalandi dorsalis | reverse complement strand
CACACACACACACACTAACACACATACACACTCTGCGTTTCCCTCACTGAGAATCAAGAGTCAGATTTGTGATTAATTGGTAAAGTTAGTTGGTAAGACGTTGGTTGGTTGGTTAACTGGTTGGTTAACTGGTTGGTGAGGTGTTACAAATAGCTTTGTTAGTTATAAACTAACTCAGCAGCTAGTTACTTGCTTTTAGTTCCCAGCTTGTTGATAAAATGGTTGATTGGTTGATTCTTGCACATTTCTTAGATATATTAGTTGATTAATTGGTTGATTAATTAGTTTGTTAGGTGACACATTAAATAAATTAAATTATTAAATTGATCTGTGATTAATTCCAGAAATTGGCTGAAGATGACTGGATCAATGATGTGGTTGATTTCCTTCCTGGGTGAGTGTTCCAGCTTTTTGAACAGTGGTTTTCACTGAGCAACGCACACGCACACACACCATTATTGTGAAACTCCATGGCAACGAAAGGAGCTTAATTAGAGAGAAAAATCTCCTTCTTTAAGACGGCGAACGAGAGAGAACGAGGTTGAGATGAATACAAAGCGAGGTGAGCGAGAGGGAGACTGACGGAGGTGTAGTGAAGGAAAAGAGAGCGAGTGCTAATGAAATATGAATGAGTCCACAGGGAGGTTCAACCAGCTGTGTGTGTGTGTTTGGAACTGAAGTCGTGATAAACAGGGCATACAGTGTGTGTGTGTTTGTGTGTGTGTTTTACACCTTGTACACACTGGCTGCGTCCTTGTGTCAACATCACTGACGTCAGTTTCCTCGACACAAACAGACAAAAGTATCTGCTTCAAACAAACTGCTGCTCAGTCTGACTCTTCTTCTTCTGTCATTTCAGCTGACGTGATAAAAACATGACGTGAGCAGCTTTGATTAAAGAAACTAAACACAGATGCTACATGTCTGAAGCC
>NW_019479794.1:0-932 GCF_002814215.2 Seriola lalandi dorsalis | reverse complement strand
TGTCCTTAACCAGATGTTAGGGGTGATAAAACATGCTTTCCCATGAGGCCTTAAGATGTGCTTATAATGAGAAGTTTTTCTGATGTGCAAAATAGTAGCTCTTTTATAAGTCTGATTGGGTTGCGGAAGACTAGACAGAGCCCCAGTGGGCCACGAGGAACCAGGGAAGGTTTTAAGAAGGGTGCTGTGTCAGTGTTATATTACACTCTGTGGACCTAGGCCACAGACTGAACTGGTCAGGACTGGTGTCTACTACAGCTGAGGCAGTAAAAGCTACATATACCTTAAGATAAGTTTTTGTCGCAGGAGATCAAATATTTCCTTGTCAATTGACCTCTGGAGCTAGATTTTCAACTTACTTTAGCTGATGCAAATAGATTTTTCAGATCTGTTGTCTTTGAATTTACAGGCATATGTTTGTGTAAAATGTGCAAGAAATTCATTACTGACCTTTAAACCCTTATTCTAGTCATGTAAACCTTGTGATTGGAAACTACTTTGGCCTGAAAAGAGGTCATTGATCATCTTTTTTTTTATTTATTTATTTATTTTTATTTGTAGGGTAGTGTTGTGAGACAAGTAGCATAATTTGCAGTTGTAAGCGCCCTTTTGCTTGGCCCCAGGCAGACCCGACTGTCATCTGGAGAATGAAGGTCACTGCCCCCAAAGAGTTAAGAACACTGGGGGGATGTGGCTGACGTGACAAGCCAGGCGCTACAGAGAGGACAGTGTTTAGTGTAGAAACTTAAGCAAAACCAGCTCAAGTGAACAGGACTGATGTAACACTTCGGATGATTGCAGGCTTGAGCTATCACACTCGTAATAGCGCCTGGGATAATCCTACTGACATTTACTGTACAAATGTAGAGACAGTTTGATATTTACAGTGAATGTATGCGAGTAAAAATCTGTCAATAATTTCTATTTTATTT
>NW_019479793.1:0-932 GCF_002814215.2 Seriola lalandi dorsalis | reverse complement strand
AGACGCTTTAACATCAGGAGACGCTTTAACATCAGGAGACGCTTTAACATCAGGAGACGCTTTAACATCAGGACACAAGGACAGAGGGAGTTTAGTTTTAGTTTTGCTGACGGCGAACGTCCCCGTTTCTACCTGTTTAAATGAAGCCTTGTCTCCACGTCGCTGCTGGACATGAACATAAAAACATTTTGCTGACATTAATGTGAAATGAGATGAATCAGAGTAAATGAATGATAATAAAAAGATTACATAGAAAGCATCAAATCACTGTTTTTAACCAACTTTGCTTTATAAAAGTCGTGATTTGATATTTTCAGTGAAACATTCACAGAAAAATATTTTAATTATTAATGATAAAAAATTAATTAGATTCAGACATTAGTTTCCAAGTTTTTCAAAATAAAAGCCAAAAAAAACGAAACTTTTATCTTTATTTTGAGAAAACAATTGCTACTCAAGGTCTACTTACTCGCTTTCAACAGTATCTCCTGCTTTTCATCAGCAGGTAAAGTTTGCTGTGATGAAATCCTGACAGTTACCAAGCCTGCATGCTAACAGCTCCATCGTCATGACAACTGAGCAACCAACCTGCTCTGAAGAAGACCATGTAATACGACTGAAAGCTCCGGAATAGCCTGTTTGACTTTGAGTTGCAGTTGTTTTGTCACGGTGAAATTAACTTTGATGCTTAATTTTGTTTAAAAAATGAAAACGCAACAGGAAACTGTGCAGCTGCTTCACAATAAAAGCTCTCTAACAGAATAACTGATCATGACTTTTAGTGACCGTGAAGCTGCACGAAATGTTGAGCAGTTAATCATTATGTACATTAAGCATTCAAAGTCTGCAGCCGTTACCATGGCTACAGACTTCAAGTACAATAACCTCATGAATCCAAACGTTGTGTGGAAACAGTTTGTTCGGTGTCGACA
>NW_019479792.1:0-933 GCF_002814215.2 Seriola lalandi dorsalis | reverse complement strand
AGGTTAGCATACTAATCATATTTATGTGTACACAATAAATTGCTTTATCTGGGCAGTTAGTCATCTTATCCAGTATTTAAGAGGTTATCAGAGGTTACATAACATATGTGATGTATTATGTTCTCCAAAAGTTGCAAAAAATGTGTCATTTCAGCACCCAGATATAAAATGCAGATTCCTTACATGGGAGTTTTGAGCCATTTTCTTGCTGCAAACACACACTCTGTAAAAAGTCAATTACACTGCAGCCTTTTACACAATTATACAGACCATTTTTACTGGAACACACACCATCCACCCCTACGCTGCCTGTGCGGCTGGAGGTGTTAAAACACAAAAAAACAAAACATGCAGACACAATCACACAACTTCACACAACATGCAACAGTCATGCAAAATAAACCCATTCATGCAACCACACACAGCCGAAGAAAGAGAGAGACAGTAAAGTGCAGATATGTTAATGTAATGTGAAAGCAGAAGAATTAACTCTGTGGTTTCGGACCGATGATATCTGAGGTGTATTTAACCGGCCTTAAAATGAGAGAGAGGGTGAGGGGTGCAGAAAGGGAGAGAGACAAGACAGAGAAGGATAGAGGGAGCAAAGGAAATATAAAGGAATAGAGGAACTTGGTAAATCATTAGGGACAAACAAAAGTTACATAAGTGAGCTAATTGTGCCTGTTAGTGTCCATTTACTCACTTACCTTTCGCTAAATATATCTGTCAGCTGCTGTTATTTATAGTGGAAATCTGGTTCATAGTTTGTCCCCAAAGAACAAAAAGATATTATTCCCCAAAACACATTCGATGACCACGTCTTTCAAAATTCATGAACTGATTTCTCACAGAGACTCAATCACCACCAAAATTATGCACTTACACTCTATTTTCCATGTTTATATACTATATATATATATATATATATATATA
>NW_019479791.1:0-933 GCF_002814215.2 Seriola lalandi dorsalis | reverse complement strand
CAGGGACAGGAAGTCCGCGGAGCTTGCAGAACTTCTGCTGACGCTTCAGTGACAATCCTCATTGATATAACATGAGCTTAATTGAACACAGCTGTTCATGTGTCAGCACTGATTGCATCCAGCTGAGTACATCCTCTGAATTAGCAGTGCTCAAGGTTTGTTTTTTGGGGGTGTGAGGCGTTCACACTCCCCTACTGCCCGCAAACTCAACAACTGTCTTATACTTGCAGCAGAATTAATGTGCTTTTCAAGTAGTTGCATGGACACAGTACACAAGAATATTTATGAATGATATTAATAAGAAATAGCACTTATATTACAACTGCAGCCTCACCACACCCTGTGAGCTTGTCTACTACTTGATTAAAATTCACTTTAAATTTACAGTTGAATTTATTTACTACTACTTAGTAAAATAAATATTTGTAAGTACATTTCCACATGTATTACATAAAGCTCACTTCAGAGTACTATATTCCAGTGTATTTGTAGCGTACTTTTATGTAAAATGATTTGAAGTGGGCTTAAAGGTATTGCACTTGATGTCCTTTTTGTATTAAACAGTAATGCAGTTTTTAATGAATATATTAAAGTGCAACTGTAAAGGTACTGAATATTAATGTACTATAGTGAGAGCGCTTACTTATAACTTGATTAAAGTACAATTAAAGACAGCACATTACAACACTAAGTTAACACACTGTTTTTTATATTTGAATTTAATTTAAAAAAAAATAAAATAAGTAATATATATAAGTAATATTGTGCTTTAAATACACACATTTTAATTAAGCAAACTTAAATGTATTTAACACTATCTAACACAAGCCAACTCTGGTCAAAGTGGCAGGCAGATGGATGTGTGTAATATATGAGGACAAACACAACTTTTATTTATTTATGTTTTTTTTTTTTTTTTTTTTTTTTTTTTTT
>NW_019479790.1:0-933 GCF_002814215.2 Seriola lalandi dorsalis | reverse complement strand
CACACACACACACACACACACACACACACACACACACACACACACACAGGGATCCTTGTTGCGATGGTATTTCCTTCACGGACAAGAATTTATTCATCAGATGCACGTGGCAAATTTCCTCCGTCATGTGAGCCCATTGTGTGTGTGTGTGTGTGTGTGTGTGTGTGTGTGTACTGTATGCTGGTGTGTGTAATCTTATTATTGGAGGTGTATCCTCTGCAGACCCTCAGACAGAGTCCTGCTGGGTTGAACAAAGAGTGATTAGTCTGAGCTGAAGTGGGATCGGATATTAACCACAATGCGACACAATCAGTCTGATAACGTTAATCACAGTTTACTACGCTCCAGCGGTTTGAACCAGGCTGCATAATCTACTTTACCTTTAGCCGACTTTAGCTTTATCTTTACTTCATATTACGGTTACTTAGTTTTTGTTTTATTTATTTGAATCCCTTCGTCACTTTCATTTTTTTTTTTTAAGTGATTGCTGATGAAAACCTTTTATTATTTTTAGTTTTGTGTTACAAAAATAAAGACTTTTTCCTTTAATTTCTACTTTAATCTCTTGTCCACTCTTATATCACTTTAGTGTCTATTTTACATTATTTTATTACAGACAAGAGATGACAAGAAATGATGGAGAGACAGATGCTAGAAAAAGTCCCCATTTCTTTCTTTATTTTTTTGTCTTCTTATTTCTCATGTATTTATAATAACTGTTATTTAAAATTACTGATTTTCTTTGGTTTTTAAACTTAAAAGTCCACTTTAATGTGTTACCTCCCCACATATTTTCCCTATGGACATTTTCGATCACCACTCCTCTGTGATCTTTTTTACTCGTAGCGTCATTGGAAGCGTACGAGTTTACAGTCTGTGGTAGACGTGGCCGACAGCATGAGACTCCACACACTGTCCTGCGAGCGGCGGGGG
>NW_019479788.1:0-933 GCF_002814215.2 Seriola lalandi dorsalis | reverse complement strand
ACAGACAGACAGACATGTCTCTGAGACAGCAGTGTCAGTGCTGTGTGTGTGTCCAGGTTGCTGCGTCAGGAGTGGCAGGACGGGAACATGGAACACCTGAAGTTCCAGTCCAGGATGTTGAGCAGCAACTGTCCCAGGAGCGTGTCCAGCTGGAGGATGTGAGTACCTGAGACCGCTCCACGTCTTCAGTGACTGTCAGTGTCTCCCTCCCACCTGGACTCGAGGAAGAACTGATTAGTATTTGGTGGCTAACGGTCAAAGTTCAAAGGTCACGGTCACGGTGACCTCACAAAGCATGATTTTGGGTTTGTGAACTCCTGGAGAGAATCACTTCACACTCTCAGACTTCACAGCAGCTATGACGTGGGTGACCTGGGACTAGTCTGAGTGGCGGAGGGATACGACCACGAGGAGGAGGTTGTAGTGAGTGTTTGCCGAGTGAGGCTGACGTGTGTCTCTCTCTCTCTGCAGAGCGATAGCTGTGGAGAGGGAGCTGAAGGAGCGATCGGAGGTGAGTCAGTGATGGAGGGATGAGTGAGTGAAACGGGTCTTCTTCTCTTGTAAAAACGCGGCGTGAGTCAGAACCTGCTGCGGCCTGTTGATGATCACTTCCTGTCTCTGGCTCTCTCTGCAGGCTCTGTATCAGCGTCACAGTAATGTGTAGATTAACCTCTGACCTCATCCCACACTGTGTCTGTCCTCGTCCTGTTGAACTGATGCTCCGGCCTCTGCTGTTTGTTTGTTTGTTTGTTTGTTTCTGTTTGTTTGTTTGTTTTTTCTCCCCTCTTTTATTTGATTGTTTTGTTTTTGTAGGTGAGACTTCTCTATCAGCAGGCGCTCCAAAACCTCCCACTGTGTGCTGCCCTGTGGAAAGATGTAATTCACCCCTTCACTTTCTCTAACACACACACACACACACACACACACACACAC
>NW_019479787.1:0-933 GCF_002814215.2 Seriola lalandi dorsalis | reverse complement strand
ACTGCAAAAAAGAACAGTGGCATGTTGCCTTCAAGTATTTAAAGTAAACAATACTTTGCTAAAATATAAGCAGCAAACTTTTTATCGCCCTGCATTTCAACCGTGGTTTGGAAAATGCGAAAGCACCGTTTAGAAACGGGCTTTTGCAACTTGTCGCCATCTTCCATTTGTTGTTGCGGCTAGACCGCAGCCTGGTCGTGGACCTTCCTCCTCCTCCCTCGGGCAGAGGCCGATCATGTGCCGGAGAAACTGTGTTTAAATGCGTCAGAGTCACTCATGCCGCCAGTGATGCAGTGATTAGTGTTAATGTTCTTTACACGTTTTTGAGGTAAGACACTTTTACACCATGAGATAAGTTGCTCATACAGTTAATGACATCCTGCGGGCGTGGCGTGCACTCATTCACCTGCCTCCCTGAACCAGATGTCAACCTTACATTACTTCCTAAGAGGGTGACCATCAATCTCGTCACGTGTACCGTTCCGTTTTTTGCCACGTGGCATCGACTTGGTACCAAATTATCAGTTCTGGTGACAACCCTAGTCATGGCAACAGCTTGTTCTTCTTCATGAGATTCATTCATGTGTTTTATATTCATGTTCTTATACAACTGACCTGAAACTGCAGATAAAGGAAAAGTAATGGTTTATATTAACGTGATGACAAAGTGGTTCATTTACACTGATTATACAAACATCAGGACCTGGACCTGGACGTGGTCTCTGGTACTGGTCCGAACAGCTCCGTCAGCTGAGACATGGACTCTACAGACCTCTGAATGTCCCTATGGCACCAGGTCCTTCGAGTCCTGAGAGCTGTGAGGTGGAACTGATGTGGATCAGAGGATCCTGCTCCTCCCCCATCACTGCTCCAGGTCGTGGTCTGTCCCTCCTCTGACTGTAGGCCAGTCCTCATCACCCGAAGTGACCAGGG
>NW_019479786.1:0-933 GCF_002814215.2 Seriola lalandi dorsalis | reverse complement strand
GATTGAACTGGAAAATAGAAATTCGACTGCAGTTACAGTGCATGCATGAATAGTCCCATATTTATGTTAATAAAATGTAGTGACAAATGGAAAGTTTTTTAAGTCTTGATTTAAAAGGACTGTGAGTTGGAGCACTCAAGTTTTCTGGGAGTTTGTTCCAAATATGTGGGTCATAGACACTGAACACTGCTTCTCCATATTTAGTTTTGCCTCTAGGGACAGAAAACAAACCTGACGTCCTGAGAGGACTGAGAAGTCTGTGTTTACTACGTAGCAGCAGATCAAAAATGAATTTTAAAGTCAGTGCTTTGATTTTTGAGAATTGGTTTTGGTGACAACTCCAGCTGTGGCTGTCTGGATCCGCTGTCTTATTAACCTTTGTCTGTAATAGTCGTCAAGTCTTCAAAAGATAAAAGCATGGACAGGTTTTTGAAAATACTGCTGAGACATACAGACAAATTAAAGGCAAAACCTGAATAAATGACTCGAACGCAGATGTTTCCACACAGGTGGATGGTACCAATAAGCAACTAACATCAAATTATGCTCTGTAATCTGTCAGCTGATTCAGATTTTGTATCAAGATGGAAGGAACAAAAGATCTAAGTGACACTGAAAGACTGCTCAGCTGGATAGTGTTTCAGTTGGAACAGTGACTAAAGGGACATCTGCATTTATGTCTATGGAAAAGACGTCATTAAATCGTGCACATTTGATGTCCGTGATGCTCGTGCATGAGAGCAACTCTTCCTCAGGTGACTGACAATGTCAATGCAAGACGTGATCAGACTGAGCAGGAACAGTCCATTGACAGCTACAAAGAGAGGGATGTTGTAGCAGGGTTGCAGTACATGAACCCATCATTACAAAGATGAATGCACATTTGAGAGTTCAATTGTGCAAAAATCATACAGGCACTGGTCTACAGAGATG
>NW_019479785.1:0-933 GCF_002814215.2 Seriola lalandi dorsalis | reverse complement strand
GTGCGTGCGTGCGTGCGTGCGTGCGTGCGTGCGTGCGTGCTCGCATGTACATGCTGTCTATGTGTGTATGTGATCTGTCTTTACTATTCTATGCATTTGCCAATCTTCAATACCTTTTTATTCTATTGAGGGCGAAAAGGTGGAGTTGAAGCCTATCCCACCATGCACTGTGTTAGGTCAGCATCACAGGGCAAACACAGAGACAGACAGATATCTTCAAATCACATCCACACCTCTGGAAATACAGGTGTCCCCATAGTTTAGAATCTGTGTGTATGTGTGATATGTTTGCACCTTGATAAGTGAGACTTTCCAAGCCCTCTGTCCCATGAGCGTGGGAGGAAAGTGAAGTAACTTGATCAAACCCAGCTCTGAATTAACTTTTGTGAAGTACGTTTTTGGACCTCAGATGGAAGAGAGTTGTGACTTACATTTATAGTGAGAATCAATGGAACAAGAGAGAATGAGGGTATGACAGAGCTGTGTTGGTGTTGGGGCAAGTACAGCTATTTAGTAATGAGTGTGTCATGATTTTTTGAGCTGCCTTCCAGTGCCTCCAGGATAGTTCAGCACCATGGACAGTGCCCAAACTGGCAGTCTTTGGCCTAGTTCCAATCCGGCCCCTCCACCCTCCCCTATCCACTCTTACTCTGTTTGCGCACATAACCCTTAAGTGGGAGTTGATTATAAAGCCCTTTAAAACCGAGGTTGCATCAATGCAGGATTACAAACCACACTCCCAGAGAAGTGCAGCACTGCTTTTAAGTCCGGGATGGATGAAATGTCACTTACCTACAAATGTGAATTCAGTGTGTTTTTTTCCAAAGGATAAGTCATAGGTTGCTTTCGTACACACATGATGGATTTAGAGATTACATTATATTTTGTAACAGACATGCCACTGGCTTTTTTACTTTACCTGTATTGTATAAT
>NW_019479784.1:0-934 GCF_002814215.2 Seriola lalandi dorsalis | reverse complement strand
CCAGAGATTTGATGTATTTATCTGAGCCGACACCACAGTCTGAAGCTCTGCTTTTATTCTTCAAACAGCTACTTTTCACTTTTCCCATGTAAGCCAAGAAAAAAGACTGTCAGAAAATGTGCACTGAACCCGTTCGAACCATTATTGTGTCTCACCTCTCTCACATACATCATACCCAGCCTTACAAGTCCAAGCCCATCCCTCCTCCACACATTCTCAGTATTCACATTATAAATCATTTGTTACCCATAAACTGGCTGATTGAAATGACCTATTGGCACATTCAGTGAGTGAGTGTGTGTGTCTGTGGGCGGATGTGAGGTTATTTGCAAAAGGATCTGTTTGCAAGCAACCTTATTACTCTGATGGGCTGAACTCTGAGCTGTGTGGATTTGGATTATAGTTATTTTCAGCGAGGACGATCTCCTCTTGGACAACATAATTCTGCTAACAATAGCTGCTGATTATACCCGACACTTACCTCCGCAGAGGCCGAGGCCCTCTGTCGGTTTGTGTGCGCGAAATGCAAATTGAGAAAAGCAAAGTATGTATCTATTGGTTTATGAAAGTGTGTGATGTAGCAGGTGTAAGGTTTGTGTATGAGCGACTAAGTACTAAATCCAGTTTTGTTTCCTGCAGATTTTAAATGTAACTGACAGAACAAGGACATGATACACGACCTTTCTGTATTGGTGAGAGTAAGGACACAGGCCGGGGGTGGTGGCGGTGTCATTTGGCAGTTACCATGGCAGTGATGTGCCGGTCACAGCTATCTATGGAAGCCCAGACTCAAACCACCCGCTGAGGGGCAAGTGGCTTGGCACGGCTCGGCCTTGTATCAGACCTGGCACCGAGGCAGTCGAGTGGACATGGCACTCTGGGCTCTGCCAAAGAGGCTTAAGCTGCATGTGTGTGTGTGTGTGTGTGTGTGTGT
>NW_019479783.1:0-934 GCF_002814215.2 Seriola lalandi dorsalis | reverse complement strand
ACTTGCCCTCATAGGTCTGCCCATACACACACACACACACACACACTACACACACACACACACACACACACACGCACATTTCCTATTCTTCACATCACCCATGGCTTCTCAGGGAAAGGATAAATCTATGGAAACAACTCAATCACATTACCTTATGTAAATACCCAAGTCTCCCCCCTCTATCTTTACCACTACGTTAGCGCCCAGCCCTATGGCTCCTCTGGCACAGAAATGCGCATGGGGCGAATTAACATTTGCTCTCATAGTCTGCAAATGGCAGCTCGTGCTTGCCATGGAAATGAAACACTGGCCCATGCAGGAGAGAGAATGAGAAAATATTTGAGCGTGGACCGATTAATAATTCGTCAGAGCAGTAACATTTGCTTTTAGGGGCAGTGGATCGACAGAATGGGCCTCTTCAGGAACTTTTGAATCAAAGCTTGTGTTTTCTATTGGAAACTTCATCTTCCTCTATTCTCTTTATTGACCGGCATTAGAATCAAAAGCAGTAAGTACAACGTTTCCTACCATATACGGAGAGCTGTTCATTTTTAAAGTCATGTCTCTCATAAATATGGAGGAAGTAAGATGTTAAATAGAAGTGGCAAGGAGCCTGGAATGTATCTCTAGCAATAACCAGCCCTTTACAATAGATATAGTATTTCTGTCCTAATTACAATAAGAGCAAAAAGACTTCTTAATGCTATGCTTCATTATGCAAACATAGCTGTTTGCCCACAGTTTTAAAAGGCTTTGAATACATATAATTGTTTGACATTTTCAGCTGTGTAAATGTAAAAGCGCAGAGACAATGATTGATTACATCATTGCAGAAATGCTATATAGGATTTGCAGGGCAAGGGAGTAAATTTATGTCCAGGGTTTCTCTACAACATGGCTCTAACACTTATCAGTCCATTAAGGCCGTGATCGC
>NW_019479782.1:0-934 GCF_002814215.2 Seriola lalandi dorsalis | reverse complement strand
CAAATTAATATTTATTGTCCCCTCTATGACAGCCATGTTCACTTATTGTCTTCAGGGATATGACAAAAATACAGAAGCTCATTCCTGCAGCCAGCTCTGAACACTCTGAGCCTTCTGTGCACACCGGGAAGAAAGACTTTCAAATGTCACTTCTCCTAAGTGCTTTGACTTGCAGTGCTTATGTAGCTCTGTAGCCACTCATTTCTGAATGAGTAAACAATGAAGAAAAAGCCTATTTTATGTTCATGAGCTGTGTTTTTAAGATTCCAGTTGATCAAAGACAGTTTCTGAAGAAATCTCTTAGTTAAACCAAATAACCACTTGTTTAAAAGTTCAAACATTCAGAACTGCATGATGAAACTGTGCATTGTATAACTGCCCTGTGAAACGCCGTCATGAGAGTCTGTATGGGTGGTGAAAGGTAAACCTGGAAGCAGCTGTGGAACGGAATGGATGTTGAGCACTCAGTTTGGCTGTAGGAGGTAAAGTGGACTCATAGATATAATGTTGTCTTTATTTCCGATCCTTGTGTTCTCTCGTTGAAGTGTCCTTGAGCGAGACGCTAAACCCCAATTACTCTGGATAGTTAGGCCACTCCACTGCAGGGTACTGTAGCTTCCCCTGCACTGGTGTACACGGACCAGTGCAGTCCATTTACGATTGAACATCTTTGCCTTTTTCCCATCCAGTGAGGAGATAGATAGATAGATAGATAAAGATGTTTTTGTGTCTTAAGTCGCTACAAATAACTTCAGTAAAATCTCATTATAAGCAACAGGAATGATTTCAGAAGTAGTTGGAAAGTTCAAGATGTGAAACTGTACAATTTCCCTTTCAGCTGGACATTCATACACTCTGTGTTTAAGAGGTTGAACTTGTGACCTTTCATTTACAGACACCATGAACACTGTGTGTGTGTGTGCGTGTGTGCGTG
>NW_019479781.1:0-934 GCF_002814215.2 Seriola lalandi dorsalis | reverse complement strand
TATTAATCTGATCACATTGTGCACTGACTGTTGCATATTAGAACACATTTCAAAAAAGAAACAGAAAATACACATCATAAATCATGCTTCAAGAATGGTATTTATTTCTCCCCCACTATTGATAGCTTATTGATGGACTAATGACAAACAGCTCATTCAGAATCGGTTAAGCAGTAAAAAAGAGTGGGATCATTATGCCCGTTAAAGCAGAATGGATCCTGCACAGCTGCTTGAAACAATACACCCTGTGCCTATGAATTTTACAAATAGCAGCAGTGCAGCATTTTCACATGTCAGGAGACACTTTCCTTCCACTGGGAAAGTTTTACATTGCAGCAAAGCACAGCATTCAAGTATGAATGTTGGGACAGCTGTATTTGTTGACCAAGTAGGAGTACCTGCTCATGCTGATCCTAATATTTACAGATACTATCTGTGCACCTCTCGTGCACTAATACAGACATGGCCTTTTATTAATAGTTCCTCTGAGAACCTGTCAGTGCACCGCTCAATGGCACATCAGCAGTAGTTGTCACAGTAGCAGAGTAGTAGAGTATTACTAAGTTATTTTATCACACTACCCCCACCAAAACTTTACTAGCAAGTGAAGAGATTCAAACAGGCAACATTGTGCTTGCAAGTCAACTTTCTTAACCTTCCTACTGCCAGCAGGGAGTAGGAAGGTCACGAGCAGGGAGAGTGATGCCGGAGGGGGACTGTGTAATGTGAGGAGGGGAAAAAGAAAGTTAGGCATGTGAAAATAAGACAGATGCAGGCCAAGGTATCCACAGAAGTTACATCATGTCACAAAGTAATGAACAGAGTCACAAAAACAAAATGTCAAAACTGAACCACCATGAGTTTATGTCACTGTGTGAGGAAGAAATAGTAGTGCAAGGGGTAACACTAAGTGCAGATAAATCAGCCACCACCA
>NW_019479780.1:0-934 GCF_002814215.2 Seriola lalandi dorsalis | reverse complement strand
CCACATGTGTCCTCTGTGAAATGGAAATACCGCCCCATTAAAAACCGTCAACCTGAAGCAGATCACTGCTGCACTTATGCTAATGTAGACACAGGAAAATATCACACAAGGAGAGAAAGGGGGGAAAAAAAGTTAGAGAGGGAAGCAAATCGGATAAAAAATTACCAGTTTCACTTGAGGGATGAAAGTATAGTGTCTCTAATTGGAAATAAATACTGTTGTAGTGTGTAGTGAGGAAATATTCACAATTGTGCAGGAGTGGGAGTTGAGGATGTACCGGAGAGGACAAGGGGGAGAGAGATGGGAAATACAGACAACAGCAAACTTGTATTGGAGATAATTAGGCCCACAGTTTGCCCATGCATTGAACAGCGGAGGCATCCGCATACATCAACATTTGGATGTGGCCACAATGCTGTGGTTAGCGAGCATGCAGGCTGGATTTACAGCTGGTTATACATTTTTATGATTTTCATTTATTTCAAGTTGTCAAGCAAATGTTGTAAAATGTTTTTTTTCTTCCACTCTTAAAGCACAAAGTTGTAAAAAGTAAAATGTAGCTGTGGCTTCTGGGAAATAGGCCTTACAATCACTTAACAATTAAAAACTAACAAGACTTCAGTGTACAAGTGATGCATAAGATTACAGCAGAAAATAAGGGTCCTCTTACTAATCTGTTTGGTTGCGTCTTGGCGGCCTGGGATCAGCCCCTCTGTCACCATGGAGAGTGACAGTAATGAAAAACCGTAATCAAATCTGCTCCCGTGAGGGTCTACCTCATTCTTCACTGCACATAATGGGGAGAGGGCAGTAAAATTAAGTGTCCCTTTGATCCATGCAGCTGAATACTGAGCATGTAGCAAATTAAAAAGAGATGCCTGCTGCACCTGCTTGGAGAATTGCTGCCAAACAATGTAGTTTTGAAAAAAAAAAA
>NW_019479779.1:0-977 GCF_002814215.2 Seriola lalandi dorsalis | reverse complement strand
AGAGAGAGAGAGAGAGAGAGAGAGAGAGAGAGAGAGAGAGAGAGAGAGAGAGAGAGAGAGAGAGAGAGAGAGAGAGAGAGAGAGAGAGAGAGAGAGAGAGAGAGAGGAGGATTGTTGAACATCTTTGTCTTCAAAGACAAAATCACAGACTCTTATGCCTCCACCTACCACCGCTCCACCTCTCCATCCTTTCCCTGTAATAGTGGGACAGACATTAGTGTGTTGGACTTTAAACCAACACTGTAGATATCAAACGAGAAGAGGAATGAAGGTCGGTCCTGCCACTAACACTAAGAGTCCATTTTGGCGCTTGTGTCGACGGCTCTGTTTCTGACATTCAGGAGCAAAGCCAGACTCAGACTCTCCATCGATGGTGCCTTCCAGCCGCATCGCCGGCTTCGCTGCCTCAGAGATCTGTGTAGATAGTCTTTAATAAAAACCTGTCAAAGCTGAGTGCTGAGCTTTACACCAATTGTCAGATACAGGAACAGTTTTTGATAGCAAAGTTAATGTGAAACAGCAGCTCAGAACATTTATGCTGACTTTATTTATTTATCAGATAACCTCTGAACTTTAGGTCTGAGAGGACTACTGTGTTTAAATAGAGATTTGTTTTTGTTTTTTTACTGAAGACACATGTTTCTTTGTTTACAGTTTTTCTGGCCAAACTATTATTGTTATTATTTTTTGATTTAGTCAAATGCTCTAAAAACTAACTGATGTTTAACAGCATGGTTTTTGCACGTGTTTGTTTTAGTTTAGCCTGTGAAAGATTTTTTTCCTGGTAGTTTTTAATGTATTTATTAAGGCCAACAGTATGCTCTATGTTCAGTTTTTATTGACTTTTAGTGATGTTACGTTTGAGCTTTACCTTTTTAAATGTGTCCAGTTTAACTAAGTTTGTTTGTTTTTGATTACTGGCTTGAATACATAAGAGGAAGGAAGAAAAGGTTCCTCTCCTCACTCCTCACATGACT
>NW_019479778.1:0-934 GCF_002814215.2 Seriola lalandi dorsalis | reverse complement strand
AACTGGACCTCACAAATGTGGCCTGCAGGCGTTGCCTCTGTCCTATGTTTAACTGTCAGTAGGTAAGCACCTCTCCTCATTGCCACTCTGCGACCCTGACCCTCACTGACTGATGGCTGCTATTTTTAGATGACCTGAACCACAATGACTCCCTCTTTTTAGCTTCTATCAGAGGTGAGGTGAAGGGCCTGTGTAAATATTTGCCAGGATATTTCTGCAATGGCTGTCATGGTGAACTATGTGAAGATTATCACATCTTCACTCACTGTTGAGAGAGAGATTTTTTGTTTTGTTTATTTAAATAACTGACATTTACATTTGCTACAATAAGGCAAATACAACAGCATGTACTACTTACCACTGTATTTTGAATCATTTGGTCATCACTTCCATATTTCCATACATTTCTTTTAAAAAATGGTAGAGTATGAGAATGATATTTTAGAAATTGTTGATTACAGACATCTACCTTTTTTTTCACACCTAAACCTGGATCTATGACTGGCCTCCTTTCTGTCACTGGGTTTATTATCTACAGCTGAGGTGCCTCTCACCAGCCCTCAGTGTAGTAAAGTGTTAATGTCAATGACAGCCACATGCATTTCACAACCAATAGTTTGTGGTAAGAGATTAATTATGTGAAGCAGTGATGTTAGCAGAGTAAACTTTAAGTAAATGATCAACAAAGTCAGATCTAACCTTCTTGAACACAGTGTGGGAGGGACCTTTTCTTGCTTTGATCTGGTGGCAAGTCATGTGACCCAAATAGTTTGCCTCTGACCAGACTGAGGGGAGAAATATCTTCTTTTTGCAAGTAACAAACCAACAAAAAAAAAAAAAAATCATCACAGTCGATTGTGAAGGTTTGTAAGTGTGTTTTGGAGTTGTCCCACTTTTTACAAAGCTCTGCAATATTGATCTGCCTGCTTTACTT
>NW_019479777.1:0-1100 GCF_002814215.2 Seriola lalandi dorsalis | reverse complement strand
TGACGGGCCTACAGCACAGCCACCTTCACACTGCATCTCAACATCAGGGCCGACTTTATACTAACAAAGACACAGACTCTCCTTAGTAGTAAGAGGAAATTCACCTTTGCTCTAAACAATAAAAGTAATCAAAGTCAAAGGAAGGGGAAAGGAGTGTATAGTGCCATGTAGCCAGCAACAGTACCACAGTCAACTGAGAGATGGGTCAAACGTTCACGAGAGAAAGCAGTGTGTTTGATAGGATCAACGTCAATCTACAAGTCACACAAGGAGTGCAAGTGTAAAATCTCAAGGCTTTGGAGATGATTCAGTTTTCAGAGTGCCTGAGGCAAAGTACCCCAGTCAGCCTTATACTTCAAAACATGGAAGAGTATCTTCTAACAACAAACCTCTAAAACTGTGCATATTATGAAGCAGAGAGCCCCTCTCTTAGTCCAATATTGTGCAAAAACAAGCTGTTAAAATCATGCAGTAAGATTCATTTGATATGCAATGGAAATGTCTTAAAATGGAATCTCTTAAAAACCACAAACAACAGTCGTGATCAGGATCCTCAGATAAGGCATTTATTGGAAAATGTTGCACGTGGTGCCCGATATCCTCACGGTCTAATAATAAGCCAATCAGAGCATAATTCTTTACAAAAGAGCCTCAAATGAAATGCAAACCCGGGATGTCACAGCTTCATGGTGACATGATAAGCGCCTTAAACTACAAGGCCACCGAGATACACCCGCATCACTTTATGCAATCTTCATGCATCTTTTGAAATAAGATGAAAGAAAATATCCCCACTGTGATCTTCCATTTGTCACACGAGGAATCTTTCCACTGTACACTCCTCAAATGAATGGGCATCTATTATTTGGCGGTAGATTAAGTGTCTGGAGCAAATTAATAAAAACTTGTTAATTAATTAAAAAAAAAAAAAAAAACTCATTCATGTCCTACTAATACCCTCTTTCTCTGACATGAATAAGAGTGAAAATAGTGGAATGCAAGTGAAACTCCCAGAGTGTTGGTCCTCATTCCCTCATGCTGCCTAGTGTCTACACACACACACACACACACACACACACACACACACACACACACACACA
>NW_019479776.1:0-934 GCF_002814215.2 Seriola lalandi dorsalis | reverse complement strand
TCTTGGCATCTCTCTTATAACGTCCTTGTTGATGTATTTCAGCTCAAATGTGCAGCGGATCATGTTTTTCTTAAAGTTGCTGTAATCATTTTTCAATATCAATTGTGACAATGGATCAAATGACTGTGTGTGTGTTTGTGGGTGTGTGTGTGTGAAAGGTGTCAGTCAATGTTGCTCCATGTTTGCTGGATGTGTAAATAGGTGACTCTTTAGTGACATGTTTGACCCTTACAACTCTATAAGTTGATAATGTGTCATGGTTGTTGTTCACAGCTTCTTTCTGCTTCCCCAAAGTGGCTAAAAAAAAAATTTAGTTAATGCAGGTATAATCTGTTCCTTTCTGCCCCCTGCAGGTCAGCCAAGGTAATGTCCCAGGTGTGGAAAGTGCCTCTCTGGCCATGGACACAGAGGAGGGTGTGGAGGTGGTGTGGAATGAGGTGCTCTTCTCTGACAAGAAGGTCTTCAAAGCACAGGAGGTATTGTGGCTCTTTTTATTTAAAGCCAACACAGGCTGTTATTCAACTAAATTATTTTCTCTTTATTTTTATTTATTCTAAAGCTAAATTAATGGGTTGTCATGGGCAACACAGTGCTCGTACAAGAACAGGGTTTTGCAATTACATATGTATGTGACAAATATATTCCAGTATGATCCATATAGTTTATTTCATTGACACTAACGTGCCACTCGTCCTTTGTTTAGAGGATTTACCCGCAGCCATTCCCGTGTGATGGCTCTCTTGCTAGCAGACAAAAGTCTTTTAAACAGATATTAATCCTTCAATAAAAGCCAGAATTTTGCCCAAGTTTAATATAAGAGAAGAGCAATGATCTGCTATGACAAATATTTTAAGTACCTCTTTTATAATCACCTCTGTATAAATTTCTAATTTGGAATCCCAAAATATTATATGATGTTCTTCCAGCAGATTTC
>NW_019479775.1:0-935 GCF_002814215.2 Seriola lalandi dorsalis | reverse complement strand
GTGCCCTCTCAAGGTTGCAGAATAAGTATCTAGGATAAATAGAGAGAGATGTTGATACTTTTGTCCTAATGAAGAAGAATTGCCTGGGCTCTTTTGGAGAGAGACTTCTCATTACAGCAGGGGCAGAGGGACAGTCTCGCAGTTTATATAAGTGTGTGTATTATGTGTGCTTTTTGTTACATACAGTACATGGTCAAGTAGGATACATGTCTACTCAAATCTATTAAATCTACTAAATTGTGAACACAACAAAAGCTTCGTGTTGACATGTTTTCATTGTTTTTGACTGCCAGATGTTCAGTACGTGCATCCACAGCTGGCCTGTGAACTTCAAGGGATATCTAATTAGTACAAAGCAGTTTATTATATGATTTTCCATTCTTCACTGGTTCTAGCTTAAGAAATGTGAGGTTTTTGCTTCTCTTCTCTGCTCAGAGCCGAGCACTAGTCTCATGCTGACTATGCCTCACTATGATATAGTGTTAAAACCTGTCTGACTGTATTTATTTTTTTGGTGTTGTTGTTTTGCTGCAGGGAAAGCTTGGCGAGGCAGCTGAAGCCGGGCCTAAGGGATTTCCAGTAAGTGTTTGGGGCTAACAGAGGTCTCTTTTAGGTCAGTCTTGATTTTTGGGGTGGCGACATTTTGGGGAACAGTAGTGGATAAGAGAGACTTGCGTGGCACGCTGTTTCTCTAGTGAGTGTTGTGGCATTTCGACATGTTTATGAATACCAGTAGTGTTTGTGTGTGTGTGTGTTTGTTATAAACGACTGTATTATTTTCAGGGTGTTCAGGGACCCTCGGGACCTCCAGGAGCCAAAGGAATTGCAGGAGAGCCTGTGAGTTTATTTGCCTCCATGATTGAACCCTATTTTGGTTCCATAATTGAAAATAAACCTCATTATCAAAGAGCTACTGGATGGTAATGCTTTTTCAC
>NW_019479774.1:0-935 GCF_002814215.2 Seriola lalandi dorsalis | reverse complement strand
ATAAATTTAGCCCATTTTTAACCCAGATGAATAATAAAAAGCAGCAAAACAGTCACTCGGTAATTATTTGTAAAATGTTTGGTTCTGCAGAGCACAAACACAAACCATCTGGTCGACCACACAGACTAAACAGGCAAAGAAATATCTGCATATTCATCTTTGACCCACGCCTGACTCGCGGTACATTTCCAACTGGCACCAGACACCCCCTATAAATTGGTACGTTCCAGCACTGTAGCCTCAATAAACACACATGCTGGGTCGAGCACAGGTCAGCACCATTTTCTCTCCCTTGCTTAGGTGGGTCTCCTGAGGTGTCCACGGCGGGACACGACCGTAAGGTGACACTGGGGCGGGGGTGAGCGAGGGTGAGAGAGGGAAAGCAGGGGAGTGAGGAGAAAGGGAGCGAGACATCCTCAAGGACACACAACTTCTATTTTGGCCCGGTGGTGAACTCCGCTTGGCTGTCTGACAAGAGCACGACAGAGTGTGTGTGGCAGAAGAGGTGGCGGTGTTGGGGGGGGTCATGGAGAGAGAGAGAAACTGCCTTATTTAGAAAAGGGGAGCACCCTCCAAACAGCAAGAGGGGGAGGGATGGAAAGGAAGAAGGAAAACAGGGGGAAGGAAGGACAAGGTTGCGATACTGCTCCCTCCACCAGTCGGTCCTGTCCATGACAAACAGCAGCAGTGTGTGGAGCGCTCCTCATCCATCCAACACCCCCCACATACGCCTCAGACACACTCAGTTTGACCTCCCAGAGCAGAAATCCATACTTCATCATCACAACAGCAGCCCCCTCAAGACCCCGCCTGAGAGACGGACCGTTTGTATATGTGATGTGTCTGAGAGACAGCGGCGTGCTCAGTGAGTGGGACTAACCCGACATTGTCAGTCTGTGCTTTATGAAGACAACAACAAGGCCAATATCTGACAT
>NW_019479773.1:0-935 GCF_002814215.2 Seriola lalandi dorsalis | reverse complement strand
TCATGAGCAGGGATCTCCCAATCAGGTTACTTTGCTCCTGATTTCATATTTATTTCTGTTAATTTCCCTATTTAAGCAACTGCACAGGGCCCACTTAAGTTTCAGGAAACATGGAAACAGTTTAAGTATATGAGACAACAGAATAACTCTACATTAAGAAAACACTGTGTAACCTGCACATACAGTTTCCTTTGATGACATTTTTACAATAACATTGTATTATATCTTCAGAGAGTTGTGTGAAGTTGGACCTCTCAAGGCAGGAACATTTAGAAAGGTTTATACAGCCACTGAACAGAACTTGAGATTTCAGGTTCAGCAAAATAATTAAAAAATAAAAATAGTTTAAAAGTAAGACAAACACTTACTATTGATGATACAAAGGGTGGGGTGAATGAGCTGTCATAAGTTTATTCTTCCCATGTCTGTGCCTAGAGGTCCATTGTTGAAAAAATGTTTAATTATACAGTGCACTAGATCCACATTTCGATATCTTCATCCACAATAAAGATCTTTCTGAAAAAAGCTAAACAAAGTTTTTTACCGTTTTAAGGTTTAAAAATGTTGTTAAGAAGATAATTAGCCCAACTCATTAGTGATGTGCAATACCACTGATTTCCTTTCCAATCCGATACCAAGTAATACCCAGGCTGGTATTGCCGATACGGATAGGATACTTATAATTTGTACAAAAGCTTAATATGTTCAGAGAAGGGAAATAATAAATCGGCTATAACCATTTCAAATAAGACATCAGACTGCTCTTTCTTATTCTTTAATAATAAAGAAAAATACATTCAGTGCACCATTCAGCACTTTCAAAAGATCAAAAGAAGATGTCCTACAGACCAAGAAACTTGGTTGCATGTTAATTGACACTTCAGCATCTGAATCAGGCTCCCATGAAAATGCTTACCTCAACCTTTTTACAAAAC
>NW_019479772.1:0-935 GCF_002814215.2 Seriola lalandi dorsalis | reverse complement strand
ATGATGTCTCTCACAGCTCTTCAGTCCTGCACATCAGCGGGCTGGACAGGATGGTCTTCCTCAGGGTCGATTTGTAAGGCTGGGTGTTGCTCTTCTCTAATTGTTGCAATATTATGGAGAACAACACATGCCACAATAAGGTCACATGCCCTCTTTGGGGTCACCCTGAGTTTACATAGGCACTGGAACCTGGCTTTTGCCTATTGTCATCTCTAGTCCTGCAGTGGGCCACATTGAAGCATTGTTGGAAGCCTGGTTCAGGGTCAGGGGTCAACAAGAAGGGCTGGCATTGGTACCCCCTGTCACCAAGCAGGTGGCCATCAATCTCTCCTGTCATTGACAATACACTCATGATACATGTTCAACATTAGTGATGAGGTGTGCTGCATCACATATGATCTTGACAGTCCAGAGAATGAGTGAAAATATATTAGTTGCAGTATACTGTGGCTTTTGTGGTCAATACCTACGCATTAATACTGCGGAACAACTTCCTATTCACATAATCTCCTTCATTAAGTGAAGGAGCAGTGATTGGGATGTGGGATGCAGCCTATGACGTTAGGAAACCCTGCAATGAGAGTATATCCAGTATCAAGATTTTGTCTCAATGTGAGGCTGTGTGGATTACTTCCACTTCTACATCCACTGGGTTGACAATGAAAGGACACCCCATGTCAGAGAGCTGATTCAGACTCAGCAGGAGGGAGGCACAGACACAAACTCAGGGTTTGTTTTAGAAAACCTGCCAGCGAGCAGGCTAACTTCACAGAGTAAGTTACCATGGTAACTGACTCAGAAAGTGAAAGTTTCTAAATCGGAAAACTCCAGAGTTTCCCTCATCTCAGGGTTAAGAAACTATTGAGTTTTCACTAAACCCGCTTTCTGGAATAGACCCCATGTCTGTCTGTCTGTCTGTCTGTCTGTCTGTCTGT
>NW_019479771.1:0-935 GCF_002814215.2 Seriola lalandi dorsalis | reverse complement strand
AAAGGACGTCCGTCTTCCTCCAGCTGTAAAACTATTTTGCAGTCAGCCTTCATGTCTATTCTTGACTATGGAGATATTCCCAGCAACACTACAGAGGTTCAGCCCTGTGTATCACAGAGCACTCGGCTTTATCACAAACGAATAATACTGTTCTCTGCATCACATGGTCGGTTGGGCCTCCATACAGTCAAGAAGAAATAGCCATACCATATAGCCTCTACCTTCACATCTCTTCTCTCATTTAAATCCAGTATCCACAGTAACTACTTAACCTTTGCTGTCTCTCATGTTCGCACTAACGTTGGCAGAACTGGTCTCAGGTACTATTTACCATTTCAGTGGAATGAGCTGCAAACTGCTCTCAAACTACAGTCTAACATTTCCCCTTGAGATTTTAAAGCTTTATTATTTTAATATCAATGAGACTGCCAGGTTAAGTTAAAAACTAAATTGATTAATCGTTTCAGATCTGGAATTAATAAGCCAGTGTCGTGCAAAGCCTGACAACTTGAAATCTACTTATTAAGCCTATGCACTGAAAGACTTGGTGTCAGCTAATTATTAAATGCTATCAACACAAAGCTAATATAGTAAAATATTGTTCAGTCTTGAAAGGCTTGTGTCTTTATCTTCAATTAGCTAATGATGACTTGTCACTTGACTTGGATTTGACCTCGAGAACTTGACACTTGACTTGAAACTACCTTGAAACTTTGACCTGCCTGTTGCCAATTAGAGTAAACTCTTATCGCGCATCAATGGCAAATGTCCTTGATTGCAAAGTTTACTTAAAAAAAAATATTCCACAACCAGATATCTTATTAAAATAATAGCTGAACTCCATTCATGTAATGACAATTTAGACCAAATTAAACCAAATGATGACACATTTAAAAGGACATTAAGTAATTTTGGTTTACAAAATGATACGTTTC
>NW_019479769.1:0-1099 GCF_002814215.2 Seriola lalandi dorsalis | reverse complement strand
TGACGGGCCTACAGCACAGCCACCTTCACACTGCATCTCAACATCAGGGCCGACTTTATACTAACAAAGACACAGACTCTCCTTAGTAGTAAGAGGAAATTCACCTTTGCTCTAAACAATAAAAGTAATCAAAGTCAAAGGAAGGGGAAAGGAGTGTATAGTGCCATGTAGCCAGCAACAGTACCACAGTCAACTGAGAGATGGGTCAAACGTTCACGAGAGAAAGCAGTGTGTTTGATAGGATCAACGTCAATCTACAAGTCACACAAGGAGTGCAAGTGTAAAATCTCAAGGCTTTGGAGATGATTCAGTTTTCAGAGTGCCTGAGGCAAAGTACCCCAGTCAGCCTTATACTTCAAAACATGGAAGAGTATCTTCTAACAACAAACCTCTAAAACTGTGCATATTATGAAGCAGAGAGCCCCTCTCTTAGTCCAATATTGTGCAAAAACAAGCTGTTAAAATCATGCAGTAAGATTCATTTGATATGCAATGGAAATGTCTTAAAATGGAATCTCTTAAAAACCACAAACAACAGTCGTGATCAGGATCCTCAGATAAGGCATTTATTGGAAAATGTTGCACGTGGTGCCCGATATCCTCACGGTCTAATAATAAGCCAATCAGAGCATAATTCTTTACAAAAGAGCCTCAAATGAAATGCAAACCCGGGATGTCACAGCTTCATGGTGACATGATAAGCGCCTTAAACTACAAGGCCACCGAGATACACCCGCATCACTTTATGCAATCTTCATGCATCTTTTGAAATAAGATGAAAGAAAATATCCCCACTGTGATCTTCCATTTGTCACACGAGGAATCTTTCCACTGTACACTCCTCAAATGAATGGGCATCTATTATTTGGCGGTAGATTAAGTGTCTGGAGCAAATTAATAAAAACTTGTTAATTAATAAAAAAAAAAAAAAAAACTCATTCATGTCCTACTAATACCCTCTTTCTCTGACATGAATAAGAGTGAAAATAGTGGAATGCAAGTGAAACTCCCAGAGTGTTGGTCCTCATTCCCTCATGCTGCCTAGTGTCTACACACACACACACACACACACACACACACACACACACACACACACACA
>NW_019479768.1:0-935 GCF_002814215.2 Seriola lalandi dorsalis | reverse complement strand
ACTCACGATATGCTCGCTGGTTCTTCACAAGTGCCTCCAGTTCATCATACTTGTTAGCCAGGGAGTTGACATTCACTCACAACACTCTGCATCCACGGTACGGCTTCTTCAGCTCAACTGGTATGGGATGTTTAATTCCATATCTGGTACACTTTAAAGCCAGGAGTTCTTCCTTTGTGTACGTTATTTTCTCCATCGTCAGACAAAACAACGATGTAGGATAAAAAAAACGTCATCAATTGACAAAAAATATACAAATATATTGCAATAAAACTACGAGCTACGTGGACTTGCTGCCACTTGTTGCCAGCACATCATTTGAAATGAGATCATCATGGCTAAAAAGTGTTAAAAAATACAATAAACTTTTCTCCTGTAGTTCTCAGACTGAGTGGCTCATTTATTCTTGCACTGTATTAACTTACTTTTTAAAAATATGATTTAAAATTCAGTACTGCTCGCAAGGGAGATCGAACATACATTTTATGTTGTCAAAGACCAGTCTCACACAATACTTATTCCCCTGATGACCATGCTGGTAGAAATGCTTGTATAATCCTTAGTTAATGATATACCTTATCTGATAATCCTGCCTGATAAAGATTCCCTGAGGAATATTCCTTAATCCCCACGATCAACAAGGAGGTCTTAGAGGTTGTCTTCATTCTATCTTGTCAAAAGTCACATGCTTTTTGAGCGTATGCAGCAGAATGGGCCTTATCTCAAACACAGGCAGTAAAGTAAATAGTTTTCTCCTACAGAGTAATGGTTTGATAAATGGTATACTATATGTGATATGCAGCTGAGTGGGCAGGTTGTTTCTTTGGTTTGTTGGAAATGTCATGGAGCCTTGCCAGACAGCAAAACAAATACTAACAATAGTAAAGCAAGGCCTGGAAATTTGAAATGATGGAAAAGGCTGTTTTGGACATAAA
>NW_019479767.1:0-936 GCF_002814215.2 Seriola lalandi dorsalis | reverse complement strand
CATATAGTTATATTATTTCCATACTGGCTACACTACATTGGCTCCCTGTATCTTTTAGAATAGATTTTCAAGTCCTTTTACATGTATTCAAAGCTGTTAACGGATTGGCGCTCTCTTACATCACTGATTTCTGTTTCTACCAAGAAATATTAGAGGGGTGGACTCGGTGGACACTTTTAAATAATGACTGAAAACATACCTGTTCAACTTAGCTTTTAATTAGCTCTTTTAGAGTTTTTATGTTTTTTATTTTTTATTTAAAAAAAGTTTGTCTTATTTTTTCCGTTTTTTTTAAATGATTTCCCTGTTTTACTCCCTTTCTCTTTTATATTTGTCAAACCACTTTGAGCTGCATCCTTTTTATGAAAAGTGCTATATGATTAGAGTTTAATTATTATTATTATTATTATTATTATTATTATTATAGACAACAGAACATATCAGAATGGACAACTGTAGCAAAAGAGACAGAGAAGGTTACAGCAGTTCGGATGATGGCATCCAAGAAAAGTTTCAGATAAAAAAGAGACCCGGGGTTCAGTGGAAAGATTACATTTACAGTAAAAAAGAAGGCGATGGACAAACGCGGATTTCTGTTTTTGTGGCTTCTTCTAGAGCAGAGACTCTGTGACTGTGTTTGACAGTGTTTGAGTAATTATTCTCTTTGCCAGAAGGGGGAGACAAAAGTTCCACACTGCAGGTTTACGCTTTACTCTCTATTTTGATAATCTTGATAATTTAATTGTTTGAGGAATTTTGTCTAGTACAAAATCCCAATTATTCTCTGGCTTCAGCTTCTTAAATATGAGGATTTGCTGCTTTTTCTTATGTGAGTTACTTAAAAATCTTTTGCTTTTAGACCATTAGTCAGACAAAAAAGCTAAACATTACCATGGGCTCTGAGAAGTTGTCCATGCAACTTTTTTTTTTTTTTTT
>NW_019479766.1:0-936 GCF_002814215.2 Seriola lalandi dorsalis | reverse complement strand
AGCAAATGCCACACGTATCCACATGGCAACCCCACCATGATTTCAGGCAGAGGGGATTAAGGATCGCATTTGTCTGAGATCAAAATCTTGTAAAAGAAATCAACATGAGATGGTGAGAGTCTAAAACATACTGAGGCTGCAACTGTGAAACTAAAACCTCAGGAGTCACTGAAGAATCTTGTCAGTATTGCTTATAAAGAAAGCAGCCATAGAGCACTGCAGCATGTTTAATAACCACAAATCCCCACTGCTTTGCTGACTATATATTATCTATATATTATTGGACCGTATGCTGTCTTTCTGTCTGTGAAGCTGTTTTAACTCAATTTTATGTGAATGCAGAACTTGTATGGAGTTGATATTTGCCATTTAAAGTCTGACCTTGTTATTCCCAAAGGCTTTGGACAGCTGAGACTGGAGATTAGGGACTGACAATAATACTGTGAGCCTAGTGAAAATGTTAAGCTAAAAGCTAATGTCATGGACTTAGAGAAATGAAGCCGCTGGAACGACACGTGTGACTCTATCTCACTGGAGCACATCACAACTTCGCTGTTGTCATCCCACTCAAGCTCCATGCAAACCTGGCCGTACTTAAATCCACCCTGCCAAGAGGAAAGCTGCAAATATGAAATCACACGGTTCTGGAGATGTGAGGTGAAGGCTGAGACGTGTTAAAGGACATATAGAGAGATTGTTTGATTTACCTTGTTGTCTGAACTTCGCCCCAAATGCATGAGAATGAGTGGGTGAGCAGCACAACACCCGCACCCCTACAGACACATGGTACCATCTAATTGACATTTTATTGTTTTATTTTGTTTTTCCGGAGCTGAAACATGAAGCTAACACTGAAGAACCAAAAGCTGCAGTTCCTCTAACGACCACTAGAGTCTGGCTCCAACAGTGAGTCAATCCCCATAGACTCCCATGTTA
>NW_019479765.1:0-936 GCF_002814215.2 Seriola lalandi dorsalis | reverse complement strand
TTTTTTTTTGTCAACTGACATTTCTGAATCATCTAATCACAACATTGTCACATCCTGCCGGACGCATATTGATTAAAAATCACATCACCATAAACTGAAATTCAATTTCACTCAATGTGATTTGATAACCCTCAAATCCAACCATAAAAAGATAAGGCTCTCGCTGTTCCACTGTTGTGGTGTTGTGTCATCTGTCTTGTATTATATGAGAAGTGACATTACTCTGCTGTGGCACTCTTGGGAGAGCGGAGACTCAGAACTCCCAGGGCTTCAAACAGGCCTGTATACATTCTCCCTCTTGCCAGAAAATAAATCCACATCCACGCAACTGTCATTCACAATGGATTACATATCTCTGCAAAAACCTTGCACAAACCGGGAAAAAAACTAAATTTAATGTAGATACTGTTCTGTCTCATAAAGATGGTACCTTGATTACGTGTTATTGTTTCTTCTGGTCTTCATACTCTTGCTTTGGACAAAAAATAATTTGTTTATTAAAACTGATCAGCCATTTATAATGCTGCCCCCTGGCAACTTTCAATTTAGCAGCAGTCAGCACTGAGCTGAGGAAAACAATTTGGCCTCAAACTGCTTCACAGCATCATTACAAACAACTGGGGCATACAGTATATTTCAGTTGATTTCCTTGAACAACACTTTAGTACAATCAGGATTTTAGTTCATATCTGGTGTTAGTTGTTAAAATACCAAAACAACCTGCTGCATGTTAATATTATACATGTGTAAACATATAGATGAAATAACAGGTGAAACAACAGTTTGAGAAAAATTTGCAGAGCAGTGATAATTTAAGCTATACAGACAATTTAATGTGAGCAGTTCTCAAAAAGCCATAAATAAACAAATGGTCTACAAAACTGCATTATATTTTAGATAAATAATAATAAAGAATCAAAACTAAATTATTTATTT
>NW_019479764.1:0-936 GCF_002814215.2 Seriola lalandi dorsalis | reverse complement strand
CAAATGCTGGGAAACAAATAACAGCTTCAGTTGCGGTGATTCTGCTGCAAGATTAAAGTGTAACTCTTTGCCTTTAGAGATCATTTTGTCGCCGTTGCTCCCATTCGCCTCCCACAGATCAGTTAGCAGCATCTTTTCCGGTACCTTCAATCTGTTGATTCTAATTCAGCAGCCAAATGGGTTGTGCAACCCATCTGTGCATGTTAAAGAGGCACTTCACCCCCACCGAAAAAGACAAAGCTGAATTATTATGGATGTCATATCATCACTGATCCCAGTACTGCAACTTTGGTTTCTTTTTTTTGGGTTTCAGAAGAGTCAAAGAGTTTGAATTCGTCCTCCAGCGATGTCATATCTTTGTGTTGTAGTTCAACAACAAAAATAATTTTATGATACAAAGTTTGAGAAAAAGACACAGTTGGGAAAACAACTCTTTACTATTTCATTTCCTAGTTAAAATCTTTGTTAACATGAGCAGATGGTAACCCACCCAGTTACTGATTAACAGGCCCACAAAGTGCTTCTGGAGAGGAATGTCGATCTGCGGAGGGAAAACTGTAACCATGAAAACAAAATGATTTTCTGAGGGCGAGAGGCGGGTTTGCAGTCTTACAGCACAAACATGTTAAGTGCTGTTTGTTTGGGATGCTCTGTTGAATCCTGGTTGGTGACAGGCAGATCATCTGGTGTAATGAAGTGTTGCTTCTAGAGGAGTGGAAATGAATTGATGAATGAATTTAACCTAAAACAGTGCAAATTATAAATCCAAAAAGGAAACAATGAACCTGAAATTGATGTGATACTATAAATAAACAAGAACCTCTTGAAACATTCCAAAATATTCCTTCATTTAGCCCTGAAAACACTTCACATCACAGACTGGGGTTGTTGTTCTTTTCTCTCATTGGTCAGTTCTTGTCTCGGGGGGGGGGGGGG
>NW_019479763.1:0-935 GCF_002814215.2 Seriola lalandi dorsalis | reverse complement strand
CAATTTTTTTTAGTCATCTTGTTGTTATTTTCCAGCATTCAGGCCTACCTGTCTTTGTGCATCCTGTAGCTGGGCTACCTTCTGCTGCAACCTCTGAAGCTCAGCCCTTAGCTCCTTCTCCCTTTGACAGGCTCCCTCGACATGGTGCCGTGCCCCCTCCAGCTCAGCCTCCAGACGCTGCAGCTTCAGGTCTGACAGGGCATCCAGACTGTGGGAGCACTGTAGTGTCGGCCCACAACCCTCTGACAAAACCAAACAGCTTCAGTCTGTTTCACAGTCACTGCTCTACAGTGAGATGAAAGGCGGCTAGAGAAACATCCCCGGATATGGGGATGAGGTCAATGGCACCACATATCCCCAACCCACAATGTTGTCCTTTTTTCAGAGTTTACAACTCAGTTTGAAACATTAAAATGTAATCCAGAGAAAGCATTTTCAACCAAGTGTCCCAAGCTTTTGGCTAGTGATATTAGCTACTGATAAATGGCTAGTAAGCAGCTACCAATACATTATGAGTGGCTTTCAGCTCCTCCTACTTTTATTTCTTGTATTATTCCTCCTCCTACTACTGCCGACACTACTATGGGTCTACTTCTGATACAAACGGAACCCACCTCTGGGTACATCCAGACTAGCTTCGAGTTGTGACTGATGTGTGTCTTTGCTGTGGAGTTCAGCACTGAGTTTCTGAAGGGACGTTTCTCTCTGTCTGAGGGCAGACTCCAAACTGCAGATCCTCTCCACATGCTGCTCTGCTAGAGTCGTCTGACACACACACACACACACACACACACACACACACACCACACACACACCCACACACACGCACACGCACACACATATGTAGAACTAAAACCAAACTGCAGTGGCATAAAATGTCATTGCAATGAAACACTGTTGTGTGTGTGTGTGTGTGTGTGTGTGTGTGTGTGTGT
>NW_019479762.1:0-936 GCF_002814215.2 Seriola lalandi dorsalis | reverse complement strand
GTAGTCCTGTTGGTAGTTCTGTTGGTAGCCCGTTGTTAGCCCTGTTAGTAGTTCTGTTTGTAGTCCTGTTGGTAGTTCTGTTGGTAGCCCGTTGTTAGCCCTGTTAGTAGTTCTGTTTGTAGTCCTGTTGGTAGTTCTGTTGGTAGCCCGTTGTTAGCCCTGTTAGTAGTTCTGTTTGTAGTCCTGTTGGTAGTTCTGTTGGCCTACATGTTTCCTCCACTGACGGGATTAAAGAATACATGTTAAGTATAATGGACTCCATCACCTGCAATGCTAGCTTAGCATCACTAGCCAGTGTTTACTGTCTAATCTAAAGGTGCTGGCAGGTATAGCAACAAAGTTATCCATGTTGTCACCAGTGACATGAGGATGAAGCAGTCAGAGGTCAATAAAGCTGGCCTAGCCAGGACATTTGAGTTTGCCAGAAAGATCAGTCGGCATCGATTAACTGTCTCTGGTCATTCACCCAGGGTAATGATGAGATGTATAGCTGGCTGACTCCTCTGAGCTGCAGAAAGCAGACGGCCTTTTATCTAGGAATATAGACGGGTCAGGTTTGACATTAGGCTCAGCTTGTTGCAGGTGATTAGAGAGCCTGCCGGGTTTATAGGAAGTTTTGGACTCCACTAGTTTAGAAATTAAGTCTATTTATGAAAATTCTCAACATGACTATAAGCCTCATAACCAGATTAACAACATTGAGACTGTCTCCCTGCCCCATGGTATAAATCACACCATGCACTAATCACCATTCCCCTCATTGGTGGCAGCAAAATATCCCACAAAGCATTTCACACATTTCCATAAAACAATATCATAATTGTGTCTCCACATCACCACAAGATGTTTTATCCCTATTATCACTTCATCTTCCAGGAGTTTACAGATCAGCCTACTACTGACAACTCTCAGACCTTATAAACATCAGATCCCTGT
>NW_019479761.1:0-936 GCF_002814215.2 Seriola lalandi dorsalis | reverse complement strand
GGGTTTCTGTCTGACAGCGTTCAGCTGCAGTTTGTCCTGATGACGCTTCACTTCCTAACAGCCTCTTCCTTCTGCTCCCGACAGATAAATAAAAGTGGAGGTGGCTCCGCATCAACCGCAGGCTCTACGACCGAAGAGAGAGACCCTCTACTGCAAGATGAAATACACTGACACACACACACACACACACACACACACACCGCGGTTGTCGTGACGACCGACATCATTCCAGTATCTTGAACTGAAGCGCTGCCACAAGCCGCTCTGCTCTGAACACACTAATGAGACTTGTGCAGCAGCGACGCCATTTTGTTGTTGTTTTTTGTACTTGACTGTAAAGTTGATGAAACCCTCATCCTCAGACGCGTTCACTGTCACTGTGTTTGTGTCGAGGCTGTCGGGTTGAAACTGTCTGAAAAACACTTTTTGTACAAACCACTACCAAACAAAAAAAAGAAGAAAAAGAGAAAAACTGTATTTCCAGTTACGTGCCACAGTTCGATCTCGTCGTCGGGAGCAACAGTCGACAGTTACCATGGAAATGTTTCTGCATTAACAACAAGGGAACGAACAGGCAGAACAGCTCCGTCTCTGTCTCAACGACTGACTGACTCTGTACAGTATTTTACCGATGTGCCTTCATGAAGAGGGAAACTTCTCGCCGTCTACTTCCACCTCCAGCTCCTTGGATTTCAAGGATCACAAATTAGTTTGTGTTGTAGCGGAGAAACACTCCTCTGACAATCAGCGACTCCTGTTTGTGAAACTACTGTCCTCTGTAAAGGTGTGAATGTTGATGTTAATGACGCCTCCTTATTATGAATATAGAAAAAGTGAATGAATTAAGAGAAAGTTTGAGGTAATTAAATGTGCCATTTGAGATTCTAATCATCAGCGTTGTGTGACGGTGTCTCACTGTGACAGGAGCTTCGTGAA
>NW_019479760.1:0-936 GCF_002814215.2 Seriola lalandi dorsalis | reverse complement strand
TTTGGCCCTCCTGAGTGAAGAGAAACAGATGGAACAAGGGGAGAAGGAGAATCGGATAGCAAGGGGGAGATCAATTTAACAAGAAAATACTTTACAATGATGTGAGTGTTACATTATGATGGTTAGAATTTAAACAGCAGGAATGTGCTACACTGGGATTTGGGTAACTGAAGGGAAACAAGCCTGAAATTGATAAGAGATGAATGCAAAGGTCAAAGCTACTGTTCATATTAATGTATATCATGATATCCTTCCTTCTGCAGGGTTTTTGCTAATAAAAATATGTGCATCAAATATTCTTATGAAGCACTAAAATGCACAAACTGCAAACAAACCATTTACCCAAATTCAAAAATATGCTTTTTTTTTTATCATATTAATTGTCTATGAGGATTGATCCCAGAGGTAGTTTCTTTCCTCACTGATCTAACCTATCAGTGAGATACAGCCCTAATGTGCGAGTGTGTTTGTGTGTTGGGCCTCTGGAGTCCAGCTTGCTCCCTCCGACCTCAGATTGAATCACAGCAGAGATTTTTTTCCTGTGTTTTATCTCTGCTGAATAAGTCAATAAAGCTTGCACTGCCCATTCTGCCCAGTTTTCTTTTTTTAAAAAAAATGCATTTTCTATCTCAAGGCTGTCAGTCAGCATTAAAGGAAATAGTAATGCAATTTATACTGTTTATTCTGTGAACTCCATTACCCATTACCATGGTGACAGATCTGCTACCGGAAGCCAGGAAGACATGATGTCTTTCTCAATAACTAGACATTGCAAAATAAACAAATGGTAATAGCTGATTGAAATGAAGGTAGCACTTTTCAGTAGAGGAGATAGGCAACAGCATCTTGCATCCAAATTGAGAGTCTGCCCTTTTCTCATAAATATGTGTGTAGTACCTGCAAATATGAAATAAGTGGAAATTCTCTGCTTTTTTT
>NW_019479759.1:0-936 GCF_002814215.2 Seriola lalandi dorsalis | reverse complement strand
AAGAATAAGAATAAGAATAAGAATGGTGAGTGAGACACTTGAATAATTATGTTTTTATCATATTTATAAAGTTATTGAACTGTGACGTTGACTAGCCTGTTAGCAGTTAGCCTGTTAGCTTCGAATGACCCTGTCTGTGCTGTCATCAGACCACTGCGGCTCTGACTGCGGGTCTGGAGCGGATCCCGGATCAGCTCGGGTACCTGGTCATCAGTGAGGACGGGGTCCTGGCTGTGAGTGTTTCATCTGTAACAGTTACCGGTCGGGTTACTGGCCAAACTCTGTTCACATCTCTTCACAAACCTTCACACAGAATTAAAGAGAAAGATAATCTCATTAAATTATCAGGACCTTTATTTTTGATTTTCTTTTTAGGTCCTGGTTTGAAACTTGGGGCCTGATGATTAAAAAATAATTTTAATCTAATTCTGCAAAGTAATAGATGAGAAAACGTTCAATTTAAATTAACTCATTAAGTTTGGTTTGAGACACAAACAACAAACTCCATTCAAATATCTATATTTAACTTTTGTATTGATGCTGGTGAATTTAAAGAGACAGTTGATGAAATGATGAATTCACATTATATATGATAAATACACATAAAACTAGAAACTGTTTAAATTCTTGACTTTTATGTAGTTTGGTTTAAGACATGGAAATGTTTCATTTTATATTAATATATAGAGAGAGATGTATGTAGAGATGAATCCAGTCTGTTGGACATAATCCTGACCTCTGACCCCTGATTTCTTCACCTGCTTAGTCTGCAGGTGAGCTGGAGAATGATGAACACACAGCTGGTGTGATGATGGAGATGGTTCGAACAGCGAGTCGTTTCAGGTTACCTGGATCAGCTGATCCGCCCTTCAAACGCATGTCAGGTAACATGCACACACACACACACACACACACACACACACATACACACACACA
>NW_019479758.1:0-937 GCF_002814215.2 Seriola lalandi dorsalis | reverse complement strand
TGGGCAATTTACTGATGATATAGGAAATAATGAATTGTCTTTATTCACTATAATTAATTTGCTAAATGCCCCAAATAGCACATAAGGAATTATTAAGAAATAGATTTTGACACGGGTCTGGTAAGATTTAATTGAATCAGCAACAAATTCCCACTCATCCAATCCTACGAAACTAATGTGACAACAGGAATGTGATATGCAGTGACTGGAAAGCCCCAGAACCAAGAGTTTATTTCACTCTATACAGACACTCCCTCAGATCAGCAGGATCTCAGCATTATCTGTCTTGCCATGCAGAGTAACACATGTATGGGGCATGAAATACCACCACTCGAAGCACTGAAAATACAACAAAACAGAAGCAGCTCGCAATATTGCGCTAATAAAGAGACTGGCAAGTGCTGTGTAGTGCTCAAGTCCAAGTGCTCAAAGACTGGGGAGATTGGCAGGACTATGGATAGGACTGAAACAAAGGAGAGCAGACAGAAAGATGAAGATGGACTCGGAAACATAGCTGACTTGACTGGCTGTGATACTAATGCCCTCTCTTTGACAGCTGTTTTAACAGTTTTATGTTTATGAAAATAAATAAGTAAATGAAAAAAATAAACAAATGAATAAATAAAAGTGACTAATAGTAAATGTGCTTTGTCTCTCCAGTGTGAAATTTTGTCTCCCAGTATTTAAAGTGAACTGCGGCAAACTGAACGCCGGCTCTACCGCAGTTTCACCGCTAGATGTCACCAAAGAGCTTTGTAGACGGTAAACACCCGCATTAGCAGTGCGGCTTGTAGATTCATGATTTACGGGAAACATAATTATCCAGCCATGGGTAATGAAGTTATAAAAATAGGATCTTATATAGCTAGTGTATCTATCTCCCTGTTTAAGCATTGGCGTTGTTCCCCGTATACTTGGCAATTGGACATTTTACATC
>NW_019479757.1:0-937 GCF_002814215.2 Seriola lalandi dorsalis | reverse complement strand
TAGCCTAACCCCTAATCCTAACCCACTTTCCTTTGATTTACCATTTAAGTAGCTTCAGCGTTGTTAAAATCATCCTGTTCCACTCTGCTTGACAGTAACATATGCTGTGTATCATCAAATACTCAAACCCAAAATGCTATGTTTTTTTTCTTACTAAATGGAATTTTTTTCTAAATTCTAGACACGTTTCATCAAGAGTCAGCTTGAAATATTTTCCATAAACTTGTAAAATCCCTTTAGAATTTAAAATAAAGTTCTGTGGATTTGGCTGCTCAGCATGAGTATTGTACTGACTTCACATTGGTGAGACAGTGAGGTTTTGTTGATACACTGCTGTTGATTGACAGGAAGCATTGCTATGATAAATTTAGACCAGCATGCCCTGACATTAGTCTGCTGACACTATTGATTATCGATTGTAGTCACCCTTTAATTTATGAATTCATTAACTGAAGCTGGCAGGTTGTCTTGTGGTGAGACTCGCATACCTCCTGTAGACTTCAGGATGTATTTTGCTGTCGTCATTCCTTGACTCACCTTCCGACACAAACCCTGCATGAGTCCTAGAGAGCAGGAGACGCCCCGGGGCAAACAGTGGCCCCCCCAGGAGGATGATGCTCTGTCACCTAAACCTCTCTGACAAGCCGTGACAAGCTGAGGTTAGGTCCTGCCCTGCGCTCTGTCGCTAACATTTAAATATTGATGACAAAGTTGTGATGTTTGGGCCATAAATATGCTGCCGTGCAAACCTGAGCGATGATATCTGAGGCATTAATTCCTCTTGTAAATCAAAAATGAATTTTCTGAGACATGAGGAGCAGACTGCGAGGAATAAAAATAGACAGAAAGTAGACAGAAGCTGTTGAATCTAGCATGTATTTTTCCTGTGCAATCTTACTGTACAAATTATGTAACGGGTTGGTCTATTTGTGCTTTC
>NW_019479756.1:0-937 GCF_002814215.2 Seriola lalandi dorsalis | reverse complement strand
TTTTTTTTTTATAGGAATCAAAGGTTGGAAACCACTGATTTATGCAGAATATTTCATAAGATTATCGTATGTTTTTTAAAAATAAAATCTTAATCTGAAAATAATGAGTAACTCCACTTGCCATAAGAGTTTCCTCTGAAATGTTGCAGTGTAGAAGTACAAAGTAACTTAAAGTGGAAATGCTCGGGTAAAGTACAAGTACCTCAAAACGGAACTACAGTACTTGAGTAAATGTACTTCCGACCTCTTTACAGTTACCTGCATGCCCGAAACTATGTACTTCCTTCCTCTTAGATGTAAAATAATCAACACGGACAAGAAAATTACTATTCTCTACTTAAACGTACTACAGCCCAGTTTTGGAAATCAGTTAAGACCAACTTTTATGAGTACGGGAGTACGCTTTATCTTTGGAGAAAATATTTTGTTTTAGAGGGGGAGAAATCTGTAGTGGTCGTTTTGCCTTGTATGATATGTCATTATAAACACACATTTCCTTAAAAGTTTGTTTTTCTCGTCTCATTTTTACCGTGAGATGTTTTGTATGTGTTGTCAAAACAAAGTGTTGTTAAGATTTTTTCTTTGGCATGTGTTGTGTGCCTGTTATTTGCTTGTTTGTTTGTACATACTCATACACACATACTATAAAACTAAAAATTCAATAAGCATATTTGTTTAGAAATTGAAGCTGATGTGACTGAATTAAAGGGTTTCTTTTTATGTGCTAAATCACATTTTATACGATAAATCCAGCAATGAGGGACTGGTATTACATCTGTGTCTTTTGTACTTTTGACATGCTCAAACTGGTGCTAAATATTGACTAGAATGAACAGCACAATATGAACATTCAAACAAAGGTCCATTATATAAGCACTATCACAGTATAAGCTATGGAGGTAGATTTAAAGTTGTCTGTATTCCCTAACACACTCAG
>NW_019479755.1:0-1026 GCF_002814215.2 Seriola lalandi dorsalis | reverse complement strand
AAAAATAAGTTATAGTATAGTAAGGCATAAAAAGTCATAAAAACGTCATAGTATAGTAAGGCTTAAAAAGTCAAAAATAAGTTATAGTATAGTAAGACATAAAAATGTCATAGTATATTAAGGCATAAAAATGTCATAGTATAGTAAGACATAAAAATGTCAAAAAATGTCATAAAAATGTCATAGTATAGTAAGTCATAAAAATGTCATAGTATAGTAAGACATAAAAACGTCAAAAAATGTCATAGTATAGTAAGGTATAAAATGTCATAATCTATTAAGGCGTGTAATGTCAGATTATTGTAAGACATTAATTGACATGAAGAACTGAGGCTGTCTGAGAGGCTGTACCCAGTATCATCAAGGTGTTCCTAATAAAGTGTACAATGCCCTCACATATGAAAATTTCGGATTACGTTGACATACAGTAAGTTCAATCACTGCCTGTATGAACATAAAAAGTATGGTGATATGTAAATAATCAATGATAAAAATCACATTCATTGATGTAATCTTTTTCAACTGCACTTATGATGGCTATAAATGATATAGATGTCCGGTTGCTTGTTTACAGCAACAAATCATCATCCATCACTGTTATCACCAGAGCTCTTCCTCATTTCACACACTGCAAACAGGAAAAAGCTGATATGGTTTTAAGGAACTAAAATGTCACTTCGGAAAAAAAAAAATCCTCTCTTTACTGTCTTTACTGGTGGAAAATTGCAGATTCATGTTGGGAAAACACACTTGCTTAATGTTCATTATTGTTCTTTATTGTTCAGTTTGCAATTTAGCAGCTTTTTCTTTTAGGAAACTTCTGTTTTAACTTTCAAATATAGATGTAGAGCTGACAGTTGTTCATTCATGGTGTACGTCTACATAGAATTTTAAAAAGCAATTTCTTCACCTCTTCTTGTCCTGTCCCTCCCATAACATCAAACTGCCTCTCTCCCACACACAAACACACACACACACACACACACACACACACACACACACACACACACACACACACACACACAC
>NW_019479754.1:0-937 GCF_002814215.2 Seriola lalandi dorsalis | reverse complement strand
GTGTGTGTGTGTGTGTGTGTGTGTGTTAGTGTGATTGTGTATGTGAGCCGCAGCTGTGCCATCCGTCAGCCTCTGGCTTATCCATTAGGGGAAAAGGGGGCTGGAGAGTTTGGCAGAGGGGAAAACCAGTGTGAGGGAAAGAATAGTGTTTGAGACAGAACTGTAAAGTAACAAAGGAATTGTACTTTACTCATGTACTTTTCTGAAGTACTGGTACTTCTCTTGAGTATCTCTATCTGGTTAATATTTCTACTCTATAACTATAATTAGCTAAATCTATTTCTTATGCAGATTTGCATGTAAAACATATGATCAGCTTAAAATAAAAAGCACTGCTGCAGTTTAAACTACCACCTGGACCAAATGCAACACCATAACAGTTTCTGCATCAGTCATTTAACAGGGACCATTCTTATGAATCAGTGCATTTTGCTGTTAAATCTTTTGTTTATTTTCTTTGTAGTTTTGTTCTAGTTGCCGTTACTATTTTAACTAAATGAAGGATCAAAATACTTTTTCCTCTGCAAGTCCTCGTGCGTCTCTCCCTCTCTCTCTTGTTCCACTCACTCTCTAACCCTCTCTGTCCTTGTCACATGTAATTACTCACAAGCACACGCATTCTCTCTCCACATGTGTGCAAATCTCCACATCTATGTGTTTGTGTGTGTACACATATGCAGTATACACACAAAAATACATGGAGTAATTACGTCTACACACACACACACACACACACACACACACACACACACACACACTCACACAAACCCCAACACACACACTGTTCGGCTGTTAGGATACTTTCTGTCTTCCTTCCTTCCCTTTACAGACACCTGTGGTTAGGTACGCACATGTACAAACACGCGCACACAGACACACGCGCGCACAAACACACACACACACACACACACACACACACACACACACACACACACAC
>NW_019479753.1:0-937 GCF_002814215.2 Seriola lalandi dorsalis | reverse complement strand
TGAAGACAGGAACTTTTGCTGCTTTTCATGCTTTCTCCTTGTCACCTTTGATTTTACAAATTCAACATCAGGTTCAAACAGCCACAGCTACCACCATCCTTGTTTAAAGCAATGTAATACCCTGATCTTAAAGCAAGTTAAAATGTAACACCTTTCAGGTATCAGTGAGACAACACAACACGATAGTACTGCATCTGTTCCCATGGCAGCAGTCATTTCCTCTACTGTTTCCACCATTTAAAGGTGACAGCAGAACCTGGTATTTGACTGGCTTACGCAGTGCCTTGCTGGATGATATTGAATTACATCGGAGCAAATGTTGAGCAAGTCTTCAGCTGGACGAGCCTGGGGTTTCGTTTCTAAATGTCTGTCCAGACTAAAACGCAGTCCTGGAGCCAGAAGCATTTCAGGTTTTAGGTGCTCAAAAAATTGGGGGTATAGTGTGGATGCCATGTATAAACGTAACAAAGTGATGCCTTGTCAAATTAAAACATATTCGTGTGGATGTAGCGTGAGAATAGCCTAATAACAGCATGAGAGTTTTTTCTCAGAGGCCTTTAAATACCACTTGCTAATTTCAGTGTATGCCCCTTATACAATGGACAAACACCCGTCAACACCGTTAGCATCAGGCTTTTGTTGTCAAAGTGAAAGGAGACAACCAGCATTCACTCCCGGGTCAAAAGACTGTGTAGTATTCACAGGTATTTATTGGCTTCAGCTCCGATTGGCAGCGATGTAAACACGACACTCGGATGAACACATACTTTTTTTTTTCTGTCTTTCAAAGCACTGTAAACAGACCCGCCACCTGCGCAGCACGATGCCGTTAAACCAGTAACACTGCGGCTTCACCTTCCGCTGACAGTGTGCTGCAGTCACAGTCACTGATGGAAGCGTCTCACATGCAGACTCTGACACTGCAGGAGTACCAACT
>NW_019479752.1:0-937 GCF_002814215.2 Seriola lalandi dorsalis | reverse complement strand
CCCTTTATAATAAATGACTGTGGACTGGACTGTTTTATGGGCCGCACCACTTCTGAAGAAGGGGCAGGGGGGCTTGTGATTAAAGGAAACAGGTATGAGTCTGGTATGAATCAGGGAGTGTGTGTGTGTGTGTGTGTGTGTGTGTGTGTTGCATCACTAATAAAGATATTAGTGAGTATAAATCCCCATCATAGAAATGTGAACCATGATTCCAGAGGTTCCCTGGGATGTTTTGGACGTCACTGAACTCCCATAAATCCATGTGGAGCCAAAGAGGCTGAAGAAAAGGGACAAGGCTACTCTCTGACACATCCAATAAAAAGCAAGCGGGTCTAATGTGTGTTAGCACGTGTAGAAATAGATAATAAACTGGGTCCTGTCCTGATGGTTGGGTTAATGGGTTCATAGTTTTGAACTTCATTCTTATATCAAACCCCTCTTTTGTCTCTGAGCGATACAAAACATAAAACGTTTATGTTTCTTCAGAAGCTGAGCATCTTTAAGACTGTAACTAAAGACTGTATCATGTTATACTGTTTCTAATATTTAGTCTACCCTCATTGATATAAACATATGGTGGACTACTGTTTTAAATTGTGTTACTTTTAGCTAGGTGCACCTAATAAATTGGCAACAGAGTGCATATTTCAATTTCTATTTTATATTCAACAACAAATGCTCACAACTAGTGATGGTGAAACGAGGCTTTGCAGCCAATTATCTCACCAAAAGATGAATTATTGGTAAATAAATAATTCAATGTCTCATGGGGACAGTGGAGTGATGAGGGTAAACATGTTTTTTTTATTCAGTAGCCTATTCAACTTCAAATAAAGAAATACAAAATTTGACTGACAGTGATTCACTTCACTTTGTCAGAAAAATAAAAAAATATTATATGTGAGCAACAAATCACAAAGTCAGTAAACAGGAGAAA
>NW_019479751.1:0-937 GCF_002814215.2 Seriola lalandi dorsalis | reverse complement strand
GTATTTAAATGAACGCCAGACACTCGTTAATTCAAGTCAGAGTTGTGGGTAGAACTAACTTCACTAAATCCACACTCTCTTTCCACCAGTGTCCCAGGTGTGTCCCAGGTGTGTAACCGTTTTGTGAGGAATCGGTAAACTCACTCTTACCTTTCATTACCTTCCACTTACGCATCAAAGAGCTGAGATAGTGTCAGTCAGTCAGGAGTATGATGTCACTGACAGGCGACCAATGAGACGCACCGTTACCGTTTCTCCGGGGGATAATGTAAGAACACAATTCAACAACATGTAGAAACATGAAGTTTGTTGTTTTTAGACGCTTTAATGTGGAAAAATGACAAATTATAACTTTAATTTCAAGACTTAACTCTGTACAAAAGTTGTGTTGCCGTGGCGCAGCACAGCAGGAAACCACAACACATTTATGAAAATGAATGTATTTATATTTAACGCAGTAGACTGACTCTGTGGCGGCGGTCCGTCGCACCGTTATCAGCTGATTGATCACCTGCTGCGTTGTGCTGCGGCCTAAATACAAACAGAGGAACACAACGGGGGGTAAATTGCATCAGGCCCGACTCCCTCGTATGATGTTACTGCTGTTTGAGAGGCGGAGGATGAACACGAGCGCCAGTGTCTAAAGTTACACCGGAGAAAAAGCCTCCGTCAGACGGAGAGAGCATTGATTTTTAAAGAGTAACTTTGATGGCCAAGAGATGGAAACCAGGGTCCAGATTCACACACTGATCAATAGTGTTGGAGGATCTGCGTTTGATATATAAACCTATTTATAGATGTTTTAACTGGGGCCGGTTGTGCGTGACGTCAGAGGAGGAGAGAGCGAGACTGACAGGCCGCGTTGCTTTTCACATGATTGAACCGTGATTGACGGTCAATCAATCACACACAGGAAGCCCCCCCCCCCCCCCCCCCC
>NW_019479750.1:0-937 GCF_002814215.2 Seriola lalandi dorsalis | reverse complement strand
GTGTGTGTGTGTGTGTGTGTGTGTGTGTGTCTCCAACATGTCTGAACCTGTTCATGTTGTCAAGTTTGAAGGTCATGTGACACATGACCTTGTTTCCTCCTATTACATCTACAACCTGCAACAGTGTAGTGATAGATCATAGTGTAAATAACTGTAACTACAGTATGATGATAACAATGATAATAACAATGATAATAATAATAATAATAATAATAATAAGTGTTAACTTCACATTTGTTGGTGGCAGATGGAGACTACTGACTGTGACTCTGATGATTGACAGTCACCAGCTCAGACTGGGATTGGCTGTCATGAACAGTGTAAAGCGTACGACAACCCCACTACAGCTCAACTTTTAAAGGAACAGTTCAACATTTTTGGAAATATGTTTATTACCAGCCATGACAACACGGCTGGACTCAGTCTCATGTCTGACTTGAGTTCAGATCTGCACTCAGGATTTAGTTAGCCTAGCTTAGCATTAAGACAGGAAGCAGGGAAACAGCCCCCAGCCCCTGTGAAGCGCCCTCACACTCTTCTTTGTATCTTGTTTGTGTGCAGATGAAACAGTTAAAACACTTGCACACTGACCTAAAGTCTGATCAACCTCTCTGTCTCTCTGCGCTGTGGATGAATCGTTGTTGTATCTGACCCGAACACAAACCGATGCTTCTACATCTGTGTGTTTAAAGGTGTTTATAGGTGTGAACGTGTCACATGCATCTTTACAGGTGTTTGAACAGGTGTCTGTATGCTAAGCTAGACTAACCATGTCCTGACTGCAGCACATGTTTTTTGAAAATGTTTAAGTATTTCTTTAAGATAAACTTGTTTAACCTGACAGTCTGTCACAGTCAGACTCAGTCACAGTCAGACTCACAGTCAGTCAGACTCAGTCTCAGTTGGACTCAGTCACAGTCAGACTCGGTCTCAGTCA
>NW_019479749.1:0-937 GCF_002814215.2 Seriola lalandi dorsalis | reverse complement strand
GCATTGAGTCATGCGCTGAGTAATACCCCTGCCCTGGTTTCTGAGGTCTTTTTAAAAGGTCTTGTTCAAGTTCCATGTGAATGGTTGCAGAATGTGAGGCTCGGGAAAAACGCAGTTTCAGTTTGGTGACGTTCCTTTTCTTCTGTTTAAGTGGCAGCATCTGCTTTGTCGCATTGTGAAGAGAACATCAAGTGCCTGTGCTCTTTGTGTGGCTTCGTCATGGCAGATTGTCGACGGACGTTTTAGTGGAAAACTTCTCCTGTGTATGTGTAAATAATGTCCGTACGTTCTGACTGTGCCAAAGGTGAAGACATACTGCTCAACAGTGATGACTCAGTATGGATTTCAGCTCCCTTTGTGTTTTAATGTTGCTTAACCTTCATTCATGTAGGGCAGTGGTTCTCAACCTGGGGGTCGGGAGATTATTTTCAGGGATCACAAGACGGTTTTCAAAAATAAATAAATAAATAAATAAAGGAATTCATAAGTATTTGTATGCCTCTGCGCCGGTGACAATCAGAGCCGGAGGCATATTGTTTTTGGGTTGTCCGTCCGTCCGTCTCATTCTCGTGGACACGATGTCTCAATAACATCTTAACGTAACTTCTTCAAACTTGGTAAAAACATTCACCTGGACTCAAGGACGAACTGATTAGATTTTGCCGGTCGAAGGTCAAAGGTCAAGGTCACAGTGACCTCACAAAAACCCTTTTTAGCGATTACTCAAGAATTCACGGAGCAATTATGTAATCGCAAATATCTTATATGACTCTGGATAAACAGGGATGGAACCTGGAACTAGTTTGAGTGGCGGAAGGATACAACTATGAGGCAGTGATTGTATTTTGAGAATGATTTTTCCACTGAATCTCTCACACCAATGTTATAAAGTAGTCATTATAAGTGGCAGGTGCTAAATATGATGCGATGGCTTCAC
>NW_019479748.1:0-937 GCF_002814215.2 Seriola lalandi dorsalis | reverse complement strand
AAGATTTAAGTGCAAAAGAACAATTAAAATACACACATCTTTCTGGTTTGTATTAATTATGAGCATATCAAAACATTCATTGAATTTGCTTGCGGGAAAACCTGATACTTTATTTGAGTTTGAGACACTTTTTGCACCTGCACACTGTAGTAATAAAACAGTATCTAATATCAACCTTATAGAGAATGGAGTCGCAGACGCAGAAGATGTCGACTATAACAGGGTTTTCCAGCAGCGGCAGCAGGTGGTCGGGCATTCCCTGCCAGAAGTGGAGCAGAAAATTCTGGATCTGAAACAAAAAATATTTGAAGAGCTGCGTCAGTGTGAGTCTGATGGTGAACTGTTTTTATTTTCAATTATCACCTTAATTATCACCTCCTCAAAGTTGACGTTAATGGCGTTGTCCAGGATGCACTGGCAGTGTGTTTTATACATCATGATCAGAGTGTCCACCTGCCAAAGGACAATGAAGATCTGATGTGAAATTAATTCAAAAACAGAAAAAAAAAGCTACTGGAAATGCAGAAGATAGACTGAATAGTATGAATAGAATTTATAGTAAATATACAATCACCAACCTTTTCCCTGGAGATGTTTCCCTGCAGCAGAAGGTGCTGAGCACTGGGGAAGTCCGGGAGCAAAGTTCCAGTTTTGGAGCTCAGAGAGTATTTCCTGGTGAAACCTCCCTGAAACATACAATCTGTGTTAGACACTTGCTGTTGACTTGATCCTGATAAAATGCCGAAAATTGTTTTTATTTCAGTAAATTTAACTATAATCACTTGTTTTACCTCATTCTTGAGCTTACTCCCTGAAAATCTGTGATCAAAGAGAAACAGATTTGATCACGATCAAATGTTTCATCAGCAGGGATTTAAAATGTAAATATACGGTGTTTGGGCAATGAAATCTTCAAAACACACACACACACACACAC
>NW_019479747.1:0-937 GCF_002814215.2 Seriola lalandi dorsalis | reverse complement strand
TCACCAAGATGCAGAGGATGATATAATGATATGATGATATAAGGTCATAAATCCAGAGTTTACTGAATTATTGTTGCCCACTCAAAAACGTTTCTTTTCAGCTAAACTCACCATAACACATTCTTACTTTTCCTTATTTAGCATATATGATGTAAACTACAGAGGCCTGTGTGTCACATAAGCATTAATTGAAACAGCACATAGTTGTGCATCAGATGAGGGGGATCCATACAATTATGACATGCTCTTCACATCTGAACAGGCAATATACACCAATCAGACACAAGGTTAAACCCACTGACAGATGTAGTGAATAACAATGATTATCTCGTTACAATGACACCTGTCATGGGGTGGAATATATTAACCAGCAGGTAAACAGGCTGTAAGTGTAAGGTTCTGAGCGACTTTGACAAGGGATAAATTGTGATGGCTAGATGTCTGGGTCCAAGCATCTCCAAAACGGCAGGTCTTGTGGGCTGTTCCTGGTACGAATTGGTTAGTACCTAGCAAAAGTGTTCGAAGGAGGGATGAAGCGTGAAGCGGTGACTGGGTCATACGTGCCCAAGGCTTGCTGATACAGGTGAGGAATGAAGGCTAGCCTGTCTGGTCCAGTCCCACAGACGAGCTACCAGCACAAATTGCTGAAAACCTTAATGCTGGCAGAGAGGTCAGAGTGCCCATGCTGGCCCCTGTCCACCACGAAAGTGCATACAATGGGCATGTGAGCGTCAGAACCGGACCGTGGAGCAATAGAAGAAGGTGGCCTGGTCTGATGAATAGTGGGGCCTCTAGTGTGGCCTTTGTTCCTGGTTTTTAAGAGAACAGGAAACGTGTTAGGACAGATCTCCCAGTGGCTGTAGATCCGGTAACTGTTTCCACACTTTCGTGACATTTTGTGAGGAGGACTTCTCACGGGTAATACCACAATTATCAC
>NW_019479746.1:0-937 GCF_002814215.2 Seriola lalandi dorsalis | reverse complement strand
CTGCATGCCCTTCTCATCAAAGACGTGAGTTTCCAGCTCTGCAGCTGTTTGCTGTGGTTTTTTTTTTTTTTTTGTCTCTGACAGTCTATGAGAGATCAGTACTATGTTTAATTTTCTCTTTCGCTCATTCTCTCAGCACATGTACTGAATTTGATATCTTCATTGTTATTTAAATGTTTCAGTTGTCTCCATGCATAGTACAGTTGATAGATTAACCTTACACTGAGTGCTTCATTTGCTTTGAATATTGATTGACTGTCAGTGTGAAAGGGTTGTCCTGTGCCCGTAAGTTCTCAGACCTGTTCATGTATTAATTAAATTGACAAAACTATAAGCTTGAGTGTGAAACCATTATCACCTGGCAATAACGTCCGGTCACCAACAGATGGATCAAAACATACCTGAACCCCTCCTTGTCTTCTAAAAAACACTCTCCCTTGTTTTTTAATGGATTTCAAATTACATTTCTGTAGTGTGAATGCCACGAAACACATGTTGTAGTATTGCAGACTTGCATGAGAAATTGAATTTAATCATTTGTGAGAACCTCCATGCCTTCATGCTGCCTATTGAGTTGCATTATCCACTTGTGTACAGAAGTTCTGTTGACTTGTTATATTGGTTCTAGATCTGTGTTTCTTCTAAACAATAAGAAAATGCTTTAGAAAGAAATTAAAAGTGCAAGTATAACAGTCTGGTACACTGACCTGTGATTTGTGTGGTCCACTGGCTGACCCAAGTCAGATTTTGGCATGTACTGTGAGCAACCTGACACAACAATGCATGTCAGGGAATTTTGTGTGAAAGTGGTTACAATGCAAGCTAGCACTGTTAAGTGCAGGTTGATAAAGAGTCTTTGATGGGAAAACAGTATTGATTAGTTAATCTTTGCCACTTTCACCCTCTTCCTTTTTTTTTTTTTTTTATTTTTTTTTTT
>NW_019479745.1:0-937 GCF_002814215.2 Seriola lalandi dorsalis | reverse complement strand
CTCTCTCTCTCTCTCTCTCTCTCTCATGGACACTCACACATACACACATCAGTGCACACCACGTCATCATACGCAGACGCCCACCACCCCCCCAACCCCCACAAAGGCACAGAGGCGGCTTTCATGTTTATGGAATTGCATGATGGGATTGCGTTTGCATTGCTTTTGCATTTTCTTGAACTTACCACATGAGGTCGTAAATATTTACACACACAGAGTATAGTGTATAGTTGTGTACAAAAAAGGGACACATGCGCTATCATACAGTATGAGGTTCCCATGGGCCCTGCGTACCAGCGTTGTCATCTCCAGGTTGATATGATGAGGTGAACACACACGGCGGTGCTGAGCTCGCCCATTACCTGAGACGGATAGGCCTCTAAGGCACCGCGTTAGCTGGTACGCCATGTGCTGTCAGCTCCATTTGCACAGAAACAACTGGTGTAGGTGTGTGCCTCTATATGTGTACGTGTCCCTATTTTTCTCTATGCAAGGTGAGCGCCAGAGTCACTCTCCTTAAAATAACAAGCTAGCCCTCTCCCTGAGGACAGCAGACAGCCATCCAGCAAGCTGCCTGATCCTGGGCCGCCCTAGTTCACCCCTCCATCCGTCTCCCTCTTTCTCTTACTGCCCCCTCTCTCGCTCGCTCTCTCTCTTTTGCGTCCACTTCATGTCTTTGTCTCTCACTCACTCTCCATGAATCACACACATAGTCAGTGGTGGCCTAATAAGCAGGTTTTGCTCTCCTCGACTTTTATTCCTTCTCTTGCTGTGTGCCTGAAACATTGTTCGTCCCTGTATGCACACAAACTGTAGCTGAAATTATCAAATATACAGAGGTACAGCCTACATTACAGATAAAAGACAGACACACACACACACACACACACACACAGACACACACAGACACACACACACACACACACACACACACACA
>NW_019479744.1:0-938 GCF_002814215.2 Seriola lalandi dorsalis | reverse complement strand
ACTCATTGGCTGTCACCATGGATGACTTCCAAGTACACACACACACACACACACACACACACACACACATATATACACAATCCTGTTTGTATATAGAAATTCCCTAAAAGAACAGATGTACAGCTTGTTATTTGTAACCTCACAATAAAAGCCAGAAATGAATGCTTGTTAATGAATGAGTAAACAAAGTGAGATTCTTCTCCTTTCCTTCCATCAGTGGGCTCTGAGTCAGAGCAACCCATCAGCTCTGAGAGAGACCGTTGCAGAGGTGCCTCAGGTCAGCTGGGAGGACGTCGGAGGACTGGACGAGGTCAAGAAAGAACTGCAAGAGCTTGTTCAGGTGGAAGAAACACACACACTCATGCCAGCAGACACAGTTTATACCAACAAACACAAGCCCATCGATAATCCATCGATCTTCATCTTGCTCTCCTCAGTACCCCGTCGAGTATCCGGAAAAGTTCCTGAAGTTTGGGATGACCCCGTCTCGTGGAGTGTTGTTCTACGGCCCTCCAGGCTGTGGGAAAACCCTTCTGGCTAAGGCCATTGCCAATGAGTGCCAGGCAAACTTTGTCTCCATCAAAGGACCTGAGATGCTCACCATGTGGTTTGGAGAATCAGAGGCCAATGTCAGAGATGTCTTTGATAAGGTGAGAGCAGGGTAAGGAGTGAAAAAATAACAATAATAATATATCCTCTTATAAATGAGACATATGGTAACATCACTCACATCACAATAGTATAGTAATTAAACTAATGTGCATGTCTTTGGATTGCAGGAGGTAGCCAGAGCAGAGTGAACCCATGTAGTCATAGAGAGAAAATGCAAAGTCCACACAGAAAGGCCCCATGCCTGGGATTCAAACCCACAACCCTGTTAGTTTGAGGCAACGGGTCTAACCACTGTACAACCGTGTTACCCAATCACAAAGTCATAC
>NW_019479743.1:0-938 GCF_002814215.2 Seriola lalandi dorsalis | reverse complement strand
TGTGTGTGTGTGTGTGTGTGTGTGTGTGTGTGTTGTTCCTGGCAGCAGCTGGCTCCTCACGTTCGTGTGTGGGACTCTGTCAGCCTCAACACCCTCCATGTTCTGGGTACAGGCTTCTTTGACCGAGCCTTGGTGTGTTTGTCTTTCTCCAAGTCGGTAAGGACAGTCCTCTGACACCTTTAGCAAAGACTTTAAAGCTCATGTTTGACATAGTGACTTAAACTTTTGACTCTTGCTATGTTAAGCATTGTGTCTTACTCTGTACGTCAGAACGGAGGAAACACACTGTGTGTCGTAGACGACTCCAACGATCACGTCCTGTCTGTGTGGGACTGGCAGAGAGAGGACAGACTGGCCGAGGTCAAGGTACGAGTGTTTTTCTAATGTGCGAGTGTACAAACACTTCCAACCTCTTTCTCTTCGTCAACCAAACGCGTTTCTTGTTTTTTACGTGCCTCGGTTTAGTGCTCCAACGAGTCGGTGTTCGCTGCGGACTTCCACCCGACAGACAGCAACATCGTCGTCACCTGCGGCAAGTCACATCTCTATTTCTGGAACCTGGAGAAAGGCATGCTGGTCAAGAAGCAGGGACTGTTTGAGGTAGGGCAACAAGAATCTTTCTCACATGTTAGGACCACACCGTTAAGCATTAAAGTTTGACGTAAAGGGACAAATTCAATCGTGACAACCTGTGATGTGATGTCCATGTGTAACTGTACATAGAAAATGAATGGTAGTCTAATAGCAAAGATTAAATAACATGTGTGTTCTGGTCTTGCAGAAACAGGAGAAGCCCAAGTTTGTGTTGTGCGTGACCTTCGCAGAAAATGGAGACGCTATAACTGGAGATTCCAGTGGGAACATCCTGGTGTGGGGAAAAGGTATACAGTGTTCCTCACACAAAGTCATTGCCACAGTGTTAATAATAATAATAATAA
>NW_019479742.1:0-938 GCF_002814215.2 Seriola lalandi dorsalis | reverse complement strand
GGCTCTGGGACCCATAACATTTATCTGACTTGAAGGGAAGCGAGACAATCCACAACACCAACAAAGGATAAGATATAATCTGCAGAAAAGAGGCACCATTATCAATGTTATGGTACAATCACACTATTACAGGAGCTATGAAACAAACTGTGAAACAATGGCACTGTATTCACACTCACCGAGTACTTTATTAGGAAACACCGCGTCAATCATGAGGCAGCAGTGCAATGGATAAAACCATGCAGTTACAGGTCAGGAGCTTCAGTTAATATTCACATCAGACAGAATGTGAGAATGTGATAAAAATGTGATCTCAGTGACTTTGACTGAGGTGGATGGGTTATAACAGCAAAAGACCACATCAGGTTCCGCTCCTGTCAGCCAAGATCAGAAATCGGAGGCTGCAGTGCACAGGCTCACAGTTGAAGACTAGAAAAATAAGGTCTGGTCTGATGAATCTGGATCACTGATGAGGCATGCAGATGGTAGGGTCAGAATGTGGCATCAACAACATGAATTCATGGACCCAGCCTGCCTTGTGTCAACAGCCCTGGTGGTGGTTTAATGGTATGGGAAATGTTTTCTTGGCACACTTAAGGCTCCTTAATACCAATCAGTCATGGTTTGAATGCTGCAGCCTGTCTGGGTATTGTTGCTGACCATGCGCATCCCTTCATGGTCACAGTTTACCCTCTTCTAATGGTTACTTCCAGCATGATAATGGGTCTCCCCAGTCACCAGATCTGAATCCAGTAGAGCACCTTTGGGATGTGGTAGAACAGGAGATTGGTAGCATGAATGTGCATCTGACAAATCTGTAGGAATGATGTGATGCAATCATGTCAACATGCACCAGAGTCTCACAGGAATGTCCCCATGAAGGCCCTATAGTCTCAGTATTGTGTTCGTAACAAAGTGCAGAGGGAAAACATGAAGAA
>NW_019479741.1:0-938 GCF_002814215.2 Seriola lalandi dorsalis | reverse complement strand
AGGTGGAACAAACAGCCTGCACATATTGTACTTACTCCGTGATTAGGGAGGAAAATATGAGAAAAAGTTTTTAATGAAGTCGATTTCACTTGCCTCTAAAGATGGAAGAACAAATATTCACTGCAGATTTTACTGCCAAAATAACAACCGTGATCCACATGTTGTGTTTTCTCATGTTGTATTTCTATTTTATTTGCAAAAGGAATGAGGTGTAGCCCGTTACTGAAAAGGATATGCATGTTTCCTACTGCAGTGCACCTTGAGGGGCCACAATGCCAGTCAAACACAGTTGTTAGGGAGACTAATTATAGTTGAATAATAAGTGACGGACATATTTAATCTTGCAGGCTTGTTGAATTTCATCCGCCCATGGCGGGCGGAGCCACACGAGAGCTGCACACAGGTCATAAACAAGCACGGTTGCTGGTGAGTGGCAGCTGGGACTGTCCTCCGAGGCTTATAGTAGCATAACCTACTCTCTCCCCTGGACGATTGTTCCAAAGTAAGTACAATATCCTTGTTTGCCTGTATCCTTGTTTTGTTATTGATGGTCATTCTGTGCCCTCTAATATCAGAATAATATTAAAAATACTTATGGTATAAGTTCCTCTCAAACACACCATTGATGCTCAGCAGGTCATACTGTGTATCCTTCAATATGAGAATAGGTGCCATATAAATACTGTAGTTCCCAGATTCCTCCCTTATTCCCTACACCTCCCACTGCTCCCTAATACCTACAGGTATATACTGGTTCTTACTTGACTGCTACAAATTACAAAAAATTACAGTGTGTTGTGACTAATTATGCCGTACACTTTGGACTGAGTGTTACCATTACCTTTTAACCTACAACTTGCCAACCCGTTGCCCGCGTCTCCACTTGGGTTCACCAGTTCAAAAGCCCCATTTAACACTCTTGACTGGTTTCCATGCTG
>NW_019479740.1:0-1012 GCF_002814215.2 Seriola lalandi dorsalis | reverse complement strand
ACATACACTCATTTATGGATGAGCTCACGCACAAACACATTTGCAGCACTTACACACACACACACACACACACACACACACACACACACACACACACACACACACACACACACACACCCTCTTTTCCTTCCCTCTTCCATCTCACCACACAACCTGTCTCCTCCATCCTGCATCTGGTTAGAGTCGCTGTGCAGCCGCGCTTGTCTGGGTTTCAACAAGTCTCTTTATCAAGAGCAGGTAGGGGGGTTTTATGTGTGTACCTGCAAGTCATTTGCAAACATGAAGTCCTCAAAACGCACCCCCTGAATATGTTCTGCTTGAGGGGTTCTGCCCATTCCCTGTCTGAATAGGCAAATATGCAGCATGGCAAAATGGCCTCCTGTCTGCCAAAGGAGCCATCCTACCCACAGGCCTGGGGCATGTGATAAATGTTTACACTTTTGATTGTCAACTAGGAGTTATGGAAAGAATTGACTATTTATTTGAATTACTGGCATAAAAAATCCACTTTAATTTAAAGTTAAAAACCTCATCCGAAATATTACTGAAAAATGCAGTATTATAAAGATTTATTGTCAAAAGTGTGATTCGGCTCTGTTGTAGACGTTAACTAGTGAGGGGGTTTCCATTCAGTTCATATGATGTCTGTAGAGATGGCAAAGCCTCAGAAAGTCCTGAGCAGCAAGATATTAGCTGTTTACTTACCCTTCTTTCATGTGGATAGAAAGCCAGGGGGCTATTTATCTCTCTCTGATTGATTGCTCCTGCCTGAAGCTAATCAGCATGTAGCTCGTTGTGTCTTAATGTTCATGGGGATTATAGGAGGATAAACATGGTAATCCCCGATGTTGTGCAGGACTTCCAATTATCACGCCGCTTCACCAAAAATAAGGTCACCATAGATTTAACCTATTAATGCAATGTAAGACAGCCAACATCCCACTGCTGTTAATTTCACCAAAGTTAAATCTGTCTTTAGACCTAGACCTGCACCCACAGGAACAGGGCAGGG
>NW_019479739.1:0-939 GCF_002814215.2 Seriola lalandi dorsalis | reverse complement strand
AAGCCAGGAACATTTTCAAAAACTGGATTTTATTCACGGGCCTGCATCAAAGGGCACTTAAAAGTTTTTCACTCGACTTCTTTGTCCTCACATCTGGACGCAATTATTACTTCGAGGTTTGACAAAGTCTTGATATTTGGTTTAGTAGGAAAGGAGCAATTTATAGATAATCCATACTTTCCCTGTCAAGTTAACTAAACATTTAGGGAGACTAGGGATTAGAAATGGTCTCCAGCATGACTTTTTGATGACATTGTAAAAACTAATTGATTAAGTCTAGTAACTGAACTTAAACACTCCCTTGAGGATTTTATCCTTCATGTGAGCAGATGTCAGATAACATGATAGCACAGTTAACTCATTTGCTTCAAAGTGATCACGTTGAGTTTGGGACCAATAAGCACAGGGTTTGTTGACATGTGGGCATCTCCTGGTTTCCTGGTGTGATCCCCTGCATTCTTGTTTTTCACTGAAAGAAAAGCAGGAGGGAGAGAGCCCCCTCTTTCTCCCTTCCGTCACCCGCGCTCTCCCCCTTTCCCCCTGCCCCTCACCATCTCTTTAGGTCAACCAATTTCCATCTCAAACATGTGGAACTAATTTTGCCACTGCACAGATTCCTTTTTTTCCCTCTTTTTGAGAAACCTCCAATACTCAACTCCAAAGTGATAGAAAAACACAACAACAAAACATCCTCAGCTCAGTTCCGCAGCTTCAACCACCAAAACCACTTTGCCATAGATTGTGTGTGTGTGTGTGTGTGTGTGTGTGTGTGTGTGTGTCAGTGTTTTCCTTCCTCTTTCTCCTCTATCCAGCGCTTTTATCTCTCCTTTTTGAAAAAGAAAATCTGTCTGACAGAGACTAAGCATGCTTTGGAGGGAGACAGGGAGAGACAAGAGGAGGGGAAGGGGGAAGAAAGACAGAAAGAAAGAAAGGAAGAAA
>NW_019479738.1:0-939 GCF_002814215.2 Seriola lalandi dorsalis | reverse complement strand
ATCTTTTTTTATCAGCATTTAAACTGTTATAATTGTTTTGAGAAATGGGCTGACGGTGTGGGGCAGCTTCTATAACCAGATCACAGATGTGTGTGGTAGTTTCTCTTTGGCAGGTATAAGACTATGTGGCCTGCATATTAACCGCTGAGCCAGTGAATAACAGCATATTTTGTTTGTCCATAATGAATGTCAGTGGATCTGTGTGCAGCCTCAGCACACCTTCACCCTAACATAGTTCTGTTTTCTCAGTGGAGCAGCTTCTCTAATTATAATGATTGTTACCCAGTTTAATTGGCTGTGCCAGCAGTCTCAGGAGTCGCAGGATGCTCACAGAGGTAATTGCATATGAGCAAGAGAGAGAGTGAGTTGATGATGAACCCTCACAAAACTTACCCAAAACCTGCACTACACAGGCAGAATAATGGGCTTCCTATCTTTTTTCAATTACAGACTTACATGGGGATGGTAATGAAGAATTAGTGCAGAATCCAAAAAGGTGTTCGCCACAGGAAAGTCATAAACAGGAAAAAGTTGTCCGACTCCACAGGGAACAGTTTTAATTATGTTTCTTACTATTTTGCTCTGTGCAATTTTTGTTGTAATATTTGGATTTATCTTAAATGCATCGCACATCTGTGAGCCAAAAGTAAATTTCAAAACACACAATTTGAATCAGCTGTGATCAGTGACAAGTTTTTAAACACAGGGACTAACAACCTTTTTTTTCTGGTGATGTTACATCAGTCATAACTGTGAATGCAGCAGTCATACAGATCTACATGTTTTCCATGATCAGCTGGAAATGGACTGTTATTGATCTTTAAAGAAAACTCTTTCAGTACTCAAGTACTGTACTTAAGTGCAAGTTTGAGGTGGTTGAGTATTTTCCATGTATTGTACTTTATACTTCCCTATGTTTAAGAAAGAAATATTGTACTT
>NW_019479737.1:0-939 GCF_002814215.2 Seriola lalandi dorsalis | reverse complement strand
ATGGTTACATTATATATTCATAATCTAAATTCTCAAATTGTGAGTTGTTTTTTCCTACTCTTGCCAGTGAAATAAAAGCATATATTTCTAACAGCGAAACAGAAAAATGAAATGTATCATATCTATGTCATTGGTGTTTAATGTAATCGTTGCCTATCGATGTCTTTTGTGTAGCTGACTTTACCTGGTCTCAAAGTCTCCTTGTTTACTTGTATAAATTTAATTCGCTAGTGCTTTACCTTGGTATTTATGCTATATGTTGTTTTACACACTAAAATGTTTGTATTCTGGCTCTCTGCAATTTTAAACTAATCTAACTCTGTTATTTTGTTATCAGGTCCCAGCAGTTTGTCATTCAGGAGTCACACTTGTGGAGAGCTGAGGTCACATCATGTAGGAGACACGGTGACTCTGTGTGGTTGGGTCCAGTACCTCAGGTATTACTCTGTTGCTCCTGTTTACACAATTACATATACATCAAAACATGTTTTTAAAGCTATGTAAGATATTGCCTTTTAACAGTGGCTATGTTGGAGTTAAAAGGTAACAGGATTAAGACTCTGCAGCTAGCTACAACAGGCACAGTGACACTTTGAGCTAAATGCTAACCTTACCATGCTAACATGCTAACAGTGAAGTTTACCGTATTTGCTATTTTATTTTAGCATGTTTGCATGTTAACATATCCTAATAAGCACTAAACACAAATTACAGCTATGGCTGATGGGAGTGTTTTTAATTTTGCAGACAAAGTATTGGACAAATTATAATTCTGACCTGAAGATGACATTAGATGGAAAGTCAGAGGATTACCAAAGTTATTACAATTCATTCCATTAATGTATAATGTCTTCATAGCAATACATCCGGTAGTTGTCACAAAGTATTACTCAAAGCCAAAAATGCCAACTTCATGGTGGCACCAGAGGAAAAGTCAGA
>NW_019479736.1:0-939 GCF_002814215.2 Seriola lalandi dorsalis | reverse complement strand
GCTTGATTGAGTTAAAGCCAGGTCAGTGTTTAAATGTCAGTGTTGAATGTTGGTCAAAGGTTTATTTCAAATGGAGCTTTTGTGTGGAAAGAATCGACATTGAGGTCCCAAACCAAACACTACTGTATATACCTGTGTTAAAGTCTGCTTCCTATACCTCGCTGTTTATTTCAACTGTGTAGGTATGATTAATGAACTTGCCACTGGCAAGGTAGACAGGCTCACTCAGTTCTTAAGGTGAAGCACAACCCTCTTCGGATTTCTTTGTCTAATCAATTTTTTTTATTTCCACCGCTCTTAAAGTGAGCGCACTGTTGCAGCCTTTGAGGATTTTGTTTTGTGCTTCTTCACATTCGAGCGTAACTCTTTAAAGTCGGCCCGGCTTTGATTTATTTTTTGTGAAGAAAGAAAAGTAAATCTACAACCTAAAGCCCCTTGTGTAAAACACACTCGCTGGTAGACAGGTGGATTCAATCCTCAACTAGGTGTATTCATCTCTCTCTCTCTCTCTCTCTGTCTCTCTAATCTGATAGTATTTCTGATCCTGGGCCAGACAGAAACAACTGTTACCTGCTGCCACTTAGAATAACAAGCAGTTTCAGCGGGCCTTGCGGGGCCAAACTGCGAGTCCTGGAGCATGAAATACACTTGGCATGCGCGAGGATTGTGATTCCGACTGGAGAACATATTGGTCTCATACTGTATGGCTACAGTGCAGGATGCCAAGGAGGCGCCTCGGAGGATTTCATACCTGGGCAAGCACCAAATAAAAACAGCTGCAGAACTCTGACTTCACTTTAACTTCAGCTCAAAACTCATGTTGCTGCAGCAGCTGCAGAGGAAGCCGTTATGGCAAATAAGAGATCCATGACGATGTTCACTGTTTAATTTTCAAAATAAAGGAAAACAAGTGTATATTCCATGTTATTATATTAGTCT
>NW_019479735.1:0-939 GCF_002814215.2 Seriola lalandi dorsalis | reverse complement strand
CAGGCTACAAAATATCAAACGATTAGACCTTTTGTAGACATTTTGCATGCTCTTACCTTAACTGTTTGGTGCACGGAAGATTGCAGTGAATAAAAGTATATGATCTTTGGACTAGAGATTGCTACCATGCTCACGAGGAGAATTGTACACAGCAAGTCCATCCTTATTCTAGTGATAGTATAGTAGTTGTTAGGGAGAAACAAAACAAAGAACTGAAAACAGTTCATTGAAATTGAATCAAAGCAAAGTTTTTCAGGACCTCTAGCCCTGCCAATGACAATCAGACACTGCAGAGAAAATCACAGTACAAACTCACTACATGACCTTATAATCTACTGCTTCAGAAGACAAACAGAACTTTATCTATACCCAAATCCAATTCAAGTGGAAACAGGATAGGGGCCTGAGACACATTTGTATCTACAGATTCAATCTTTGCTGCTTCTCAGAAGCAACAATGGATTATCACTTTATTTGATTGCAACAATTATTGTAACAATCAGCTTTCCACCTGCCAGACATTTTGACTGTCGGTGCAATTTTCCACCCCCCATTTGAAAACGGAGCACAGATCCTGCCAGACACACTTACCCTCACTCTGTCTCACCAGCTATTTTGCATCCACATGGCCAGTGTTTGCTCAACAGGTCCCTCTCCTAGACTTAGCTGCTGCGTATTCAAACACAAAGTCTTGCATCTGTCTCTTCTCATACAAATAAGCAAAATACCCCTGGCCCAGGAAAAGAACCTGACCCATGAATCTTGAGAAATACACACATTGCTTACTCCCATTCATTACCACATTACCCCAGGGGCCCTCCTCCTTGCTCATTTGTCTCCATGGTGTCAGGGACACAGACTCCACAATGCATAAAGTCTCACCATGTTCCACGAGTCCAAACGAGAAGCACCAGCAATAAAACTAAAACAACCAGCAGA
>NW_019479734.1:0-939 GCF_002814215.2 Seriola lalandi dorsalis | reverse complement strand
TGATATTCTCTCAATACGTTTCAGTCTCATCTTCATTTAGTCAAATGAAACTTTTGTCACATCCAGTAACTGAACATTTGAAACAGAGTCTGTGCTCTTTATTACTTCTCTATTATATTCTATATACAACCATTATATTCTGTTAGTGTGAGAGCCACATGTATAATCTGTCACAGGAACCACAGTGTCTCTGCAGAGACTTTATTGTCTCTTTATCCTCCTCTGTTGTTTTTCTGTCTCCAATAATCCAATAATAATCCAATAATAATCCAATAACAATCCAATAACAATCCAATAATATTCCAATAACGACGACGGATGATTTGTATCAGATCTGATTTTGTATTTTCTGTGTGTTACATAAATGATTGTGTGAAGCAACAAGATCCTCCGTCTGAAATCCAGGATTAATGTTCAATCACAGGATGAAACATGAAGTTTCCTTCAGGACGGTGTGTGTGTGTGTGTGTGTGTGTGTGTGTGTGTGTGTTAATAACTACATAACACAAACGTTTGTTGAACAGTTGTTTCCTCACTTCGGTTGCTAAGGTCTTTTGTGACACAGTAACTGACTTTAAGGGATTCCTTAGTGTAAAACCAAGATGAAGAGAAAACCTCAAATACTTCAATGAAAATATTAAGGAAACCTTAAGGAGAAGACTTAAGTTTGTTTTGAGCAACTGACCCTTTTTGTCCCTCTGGGCCTCCATACTTTCAGATGCAGTGCAGCTGCAACTAAAAATTATCTTCATTATCATTTAATCAGTTGCTGGTTTGGTTTATAAAATATCAGATAACAGTAAAAACTTTCACTTCATTATCACAGAGGACGAAGAAAAGATTTAAAGAAGAGTCAGAGGATGTTTGTTATCTCTGCTTTAATTACAGTTAACTGAAAATATGTGCTGGTTTCTTTTCCTTTTGATCGATTGATCGATT
>NW_019479733.1:0-939 GCF_002814215.2 Seriola lalandi dorsalis | reverse complement strand
ACCTTCAGTACCTGCGCCATCAGTACCTTCAGTAGCTGCACCTTCAGTAGCTGCACCATCACAGTATCAACAGTGACGGTGACAGTGACTGGATTTTGTACTTTAAGCTCTAATCAAAGAAGAAAATAATCTGTTTACATTTGTGTATCTCTGGATTTAGGGAAACTCGTTCCAGATGTGTTAAAGACAGTGAAAACTGGTCCTGTCAAACCCTTTGCTTTTGAAACCCTTGTCTTTCTGAAGAGCTCAGCTGAGTGAACATGAAGAACAAGTTAAAGAGAAACTTCTTCCAGGAGGAGTACCTGATTCTGATCCTGCTCTTTCCTTTACCTTCATCCCTCCAGCAGCAGCTGCTGCATCAGTTCAGACCAACATCATCATCAACTACACAATAAAGATGAATCATTAAAACACTAATAATCTCTACAGGACAGAAGCTATATTTGTCTAATATTCAGATTAATTTAATTAAGTCAATCTGGTCTCAACATGTAGAACCAGCAGCAGCAGAACAAGGTCCAGGTCCAGTTCCTGCTTCCTGGAGGAAACTAACAATGTGATTGGACGTGATTCAACATTTCCATCTCAGCTGGTCCATCATTCCACTGATGGTACATATGTTAACCAGCTGTTTTAGGCTCAGGTGTCTTTGGTTCATTGATCACTGTCCCACAGCTCATCACCCTCGGTAACGTGTGTTTGTTATAAGCCAATCAAAACACAAGAGTGAATTTAAACAGTCAAACTCCTTTACGCCTTCGTGAGAAATTCTTAAAACATCAAATATGTTCAGATAAATGTAATAAAATAACATGATTGTAACAACATCTGGATGAAGCAGTGACAGAACAGCTGGAGACTGGAACACAGGAAGCTGAGCAGGTCTCAGTCCTGTTGGTTATGGGGTCAGGGGGTCTTCATAGCTCAGGTCTGAGGACT
>NW_019479732.1:0-939 GCF_002814215.2 Seriola lalandi dorsalis | reverse complement strand
AAAAAAGGCTGTATGGTTGTGTCGAGTGCTTGTAACATCAGCGGCATATTATGAATAGGCTAATTAGTCAGGAAAACTCGTCTCCAGATGCACCTCCATGCTGCTTTTCTTGTTTCTCTCCTTTAAATCACCAACTCGTCTCACCGTCAGCTCCTTATCACAGCGTCCTCCGAGACCCTGACGGTTTATCCTCTCCTTCTCTTCTGTTGCGTTCTCCTCAGGGCACAGTCAACAATCAGACAGGTATTTTCCCAGAATCCTTTGTGAAGATCATAAAGCCCCTCCCAGAGAGTGACTCAGAAGGTGATGGTGGAGGCCACACCTACAGCTGTCTGCGCTGCTTCCTGCTCACCCCCTCTGGGGTCGACACCAGGTCTGTGCTGTGTGTTTGTGAGTGTGTGTGAAAGTAGATTTGAGATTTGATATTCAGATTGATGTGTCTGACGTTACACTGAGGATGAGTTGAGTCTTAAAGACAAAGCGATGATTTCATGCTTAGGTTTCTGGATCCACATACTTCCAGTGACCCCACGACCCCAAGTTACAATCTAAACCTTCTACTGTGTGGACGTCATAAGCAACCGGACAGATTGTGGGGAAAATTGAGTTTGTAGTAACTCAAGCTTCTCTTCTCTTTAAGTAAATGTTCACCAGACGTCAGGACGGATGTGATCGACTGTAGTTTTATCCAAACTAGCGCTAAAAAGACCTTTTTAAAGGTTTAGATTGTAACTTGTTTTCCCTCGAGTCAAAAAAGTGAATCATTCCACCTCAGTTCAGCTGTTGAATTGTGATTGTGCGAATGCTGCGCACAAAGCAATTCTACACTGTTGATGGAGTTTTAAATCTTAACTGCCTTCATTCAGATGTGTGTGTTTGTTTGTTGTTTTTTTATTTTATCAAACTGTTAAAACTTTTATTGAATGTGCTGGTTAAATC
>NW_019479731.1:0-939 GCF_002814215.2 Seriola lalandi dorsalis | reverse complement strand
CCTCATTTTCCTCTATTTTTAGTTTATTTCTTTCTTTTACCTTTTTCTACGTCATGTTTTCTCTCTTCCATCTTCCATGTCTACATCTGTTGCTCTCTCTTCCTTGTTTTCTTGCACCTTGTAATCCATCTTTTCCTCCCTCTTCCATCATTTCTTCTCCCAGTCGTCCCCCCGTCTCCCGCTTAAGTGATTCCTTACTCTTTCTCCTTTTTTCTTTTAGTTCTCTCACTTCTTTCCCTCTTACTCCCTTTAAATCAATTTCTGCCTCTTCTTTTCTTCCACTCCTGCCATCTGTCAGTTTCTCCCTCTTACTTCTCCCTCTCCTCAGTTTTCCTTTTCTTTTCCTCTTTTAATTTGTCCCGTGTCCCTCTTCAGTCCCTCCTCTCCTCCCAGAAGCACAACTCAAGGTCATTTTCCAAATAAACATCAAATTAAACAAGAGGGGATTTTAATTTTCCCTCCATGAAAAGCGACGACTCTCCAACCAATGATTGTCCCCCCATCTTATTCACCCCCCCCCTCCCATAAGAGACAGATAACCTTGCTGAGATGAAAGCATTTATCACTTTCGTACCGTCATTAAGAGCACGCCGTACGCACGGCCTTATCTCCGCTGAGGGGATGTGCCGTCGTTTGACTGGAAATAAACATTTTGCACCGAATTCATTGAGACTCTTATTACAACAGTCAGCTGTGAGGGAGAGATTAAAGCGATAAGTGAAGCACGACTCCTGGAGGGGGAGAGGACAGGAGGAGGGATGGAACAAATCGTCCGTTGAGGGGATCGAATCTGTGACTTTTAGATTTTAAATATTTTTGTAAAGACCAATTTTAGATTTCAGGGAGAGGTAAAGATATGAGGGATGTGCGTGTGTGTGTGTGTGTGTGTGTGTTTGTGTAAAGACTCACGTCAATATAGTTGGCGTTGATGTAGTCAGA
>NW_019479730.1:0-939 GCF_002814215.2 Seriola lalandi dorsalis | reverse complement strand
TCACTCTGGAAGTGTATAAGTCCAAGTGGGCAGCTTAGCGCCAATGATCCTCTCTGCGGTCTTGATTGTCCTTTGTAATCTGTTCCTGTCCTGTTTGGTTGCTGAACCAAAACAAACGGCGATAGAAGAGCAGAGAACAGACTGGATTATTGCAGTGTAGAAGTGGATCAACAGCCCCTGAGGCAGGTAGAATTTCCTGAGCTGGTGCAGGAAGTACATCCTCTGTTTGGCCTTTTTTTTGATGATTGTGTTTATGTTGTGTGTCCACTTGAGGTCCTTGGCGATAGTGGATCCCAGAAACCTGAATGTATCCACATCAGACACAGTGTTGTTGTGTATGGTGATGGGGGGCAGTGATGGGGGGCTCCTCCTGAAATCCACTCTCATCTCCACAGTCTTGAGTGTGTTTAGCTCCAGGTTGTTCCAACCACATCAGAGGACCAGCCATTCCTCTTCTCGTCTATATGCAGACCCGTCAACGTCTCGGATGAGGCAGATGACCATTGTGTCATCTACAAACTTCAGAAATTTGACAGAAGGGTCACTCGAGGTGCAGTCATAGGTGTATTGCACATGATGCTGCAATATCATAAATCAGTTGTTCTCAAAGTTTTTCACATCAAGGACCCTAAACTGACACAAATTAGACCACAGACCTCCATCTGATAAGGTTTTTAAAACCCATGACCAAAATGGTCATACATTCTGTCATTGTGTTACTAGAATTATAGTGAAAATAAATGATTCCCCATTTTGCTTTGGACCCCCAGGAACCCCCTCAAGGACCCCACTTTGAGAAATACAATATTTGAACTTTACTGTGCAAAATGATATATATTAGTTTGACATTTGAAGACTGTTCTTATATAATCTGCTGAAATCTTCTCTTCCTCTGCATCCTTTTTTGGCATATCATGTTTATTGTAAAGAACACAAAGG
>NW_019479729.1:0-939 GCF_002814215.2 Seriola lalandi dorsalis | reverse complement strand
TTTTTTTTTCTTGGTTAGACTCAGAAGGGTTACGCTGAATTGTTTGTGTGGAAGACTAAAGGTTTGGTTAATTGATGATCTCTCAGTGGTACTTTACCTGTACATACCTGACAGCCATATTAAGCAGGTTTAATATGTAGTTATAGTGTACAGTGTCCACCAGAGGGCAGAAAATGCTCAAATATCTATCTATCTATCTATCTATCTATCTATCTATCTATCTGTTTATCTATCTGTTTATCCGTCTGTCTGAAGAATCTACCAATATTGAGAAATTAAGCTGACAGTATAATCTCTGTCTGAAAAGCTGATACAGGGCAGTGAGCACTGTCACGGTGTAAACCTGATTCAGTAAGCTGTGACTGAGACGGGCTTAAGTTCCTCTATGATATGTGATTTAGGATCCACATGAAACCAACAACATGTTTCACCAAAGTGAGTGTGTCTGCCTAAACTCAAAGGATATAATAACTTTGGGGGAAAAAAAGACCATATGTCTGCAAAAGAACCAAAAATTATTTATTTTGACTTATTCAGTATACATGTTGCATGTGAAAATAATAAACGAAGCAATTAGCAAAAGAAAATCTAGCAAAATAAGCGAGTAAATGGAGAAAGGGTCAAAAAGTTTCTAGTGCACCTTAGTAAAAAAACAAACATTTGTATTTCTAGCATTAAACATCACATTTATCAGCAAACTAAAATCCTATTCTCTTGCGATTTAAACCAGAAAGTTCAAAGGTATAGTTGATACAACATTACTGCACAATTGCTAACATTCAGTAGACAGTTTAACAAGTCTAAACCCCGCTGTCAGCTTTTAATTGAAGTTCATACAAACTCCGTTATCTATCAGTGCACAACAGATTACCTGTTTTACAAAACAGAGAAAAAAACACTGATCTCTACTTAATAATGCTGCAAGATGACAGTCATCCC
>NW_019479728.1:0-939 GCF_002814215.2 Seriola lalandi dorsalis | reverse complement strand
TTCATGGGTGATTTACTGGCTGTGACAATTCTCTGAACTCGAGAGATATCCTGTTGGAAAAAAAAAAAAAAAAGAGAGAGAGAACATTTCAAATTGGGGTTAAAAATAAAAAGCATAAATGGCTTGTTGATGCAGCTGTGGCCCTGGGGTTCTCGAAAAGTAAACAGTTCTGACTCAAAGGTTCATAACTGTTTAATTTATACTACATTTAAACTAATTCAGCTTATTTATTTGTAGTGAATAAATTATGGTTGGAATGACTATTTCATAACAGGCAGCAGGAAGGGCGAAAGGAATGGAGTGCTACAAACTAAAAAGAGAATTATTGAAATACTAGGCTTGAAGGTGAGCCTACTAATATTCAACCGTCACGTATTCAGCACTGAGATCAAAACCTTCCTTAGTATTAATATCTCTGCACAAATAGTTTCAGTTTGAACTAGTGCAGGTCAAAGCGAGACTCGTCGTCCGCACCACCACACCCGATGTTTCTTTTACAAAGTAAAACAGTTCTCATCTAATACTAGCAAATACTGTGATTATCCATGTATGTTTGGTCAGTTATGCTAGCAGCTGCATGAGGCTGCAACTTCAGTTCTTTAAGCTAAATGCTAACATGCGCACAAAGACAATGCTGATGTCTTCTTAGTTTACCCTGCTAACATGCTAACATGCAAGTGGGCCGACAAATCATTTGGAAATCAGTACAATTTAGTGAAAAGATGTAATTGCAAAATATATATACATACATATACATATATTAATAATGTTTTTAAATGAAACGATCGTCATAAATATTTAAAAACTGTTTCTTTTCTTCTCGTGTTTCAGGCCTATCACTATGTTGTCGCTGGCTGGACCACATCGTCTCCCTGGATCACATCCAGGGCAAAAACTGGAATATCAAACTGGATAGCTGTTTAGCAACAGGAAGAATTA
>NW_019479727.1:0-939 GCF_002814215.2 Seriola lalandi dorsalis | reverse complement strand
CAAAAACACATAGAGACCACCTCCCCAGACAAAGGCACATAGAGTTTTTGCACACAGACACACAGACACACGGGCTCCAGCCTCCCCTCCTCCCACCACAGCCATGATAACTGTTCAGACTGCAGCACTAAAAACACAATCCCAGCGGAGACATATTGATATATGACTGGTGCCACGGCTGGAATGAAATACACGAGGGGGCAATTTAATCACTTTTAACAAGTAGAATTGAAAAGTGTTGTGGTTTATACAAATTCTGTCCATCTCAACTCAACCTGTGAAGAGTAAAAACATAGCAGCAGTATCTATCTTTCTGTATCTCCTCTTCCTCTTTCATTCTAAAGCTAAACAGAGTCGAAGCTAATTAAGTGTACAAGGGAGAACCCTGCAGGCCAGAGAAGAATGGGTCAGGGTCTGGTTTCCATTAAACCCACATGTTGCTGATTTAGTAGTGTCAGGCATGAGAGGGTGGAGAGAGGGGAGTTGGGGAAAAATGCAAAAAAGTAGGTGGTATAAAAAATGGTGGTGGAGTTATAAGAGAAGGGCAAATGAGAGAGAATGAGGTGAAGAGGGAAAGAAAGAAAGTGGGGGAGGCAGAGATTAAAGGGGGGGAGAGGGAGAGCTCTGCCAGCATTTCCTTTCCAAGGGAGGGAGGTTGGAGGGATTTTGGGGAGGGGCAGCGCTGGCGTTGTGCCTCCTGACCTAGATTGGGCCACTTAGTCCACTCCTCCTTTTCAACTCTTCTTATTTCTGCTCTGCTTGTTGTCATGAGCGGGAGATGACTTCCTCTGCGACCCCCCTCTCATAACCTTTCTGTTTCCTCTTTTACTTTTTGTTTTTCAATTCTTAGTCTGTCCTTTCTGTTTAATTGCTGTAACTCACCCCGCGTCTGTGCTCCCAAATGTATTCATTTTCTTCTCCACTCTTGTGGAAAATCAG
>NW_019479726.1:0-940 GCF_002814215.2 Seriola lalandi dorsalis | reverse complement strand
AAACACCGCCCACTACTGGTCAGACTGTTTTACTACCACATTATAACCAGAGGCTCTGACCTGTACAGGTCAGAGGTCAAGTCCCTGTAGGAGCAGATCTGTTTCTGTTAGGAGCGAGGTGCAGGTCCCTGACTCCACTGTGATACTACAACTTTCTGTATTGTGACAAAAACAGAGGAAAATTCACCAAAACTCCATGTAATGAAACACCCTCACTCTTTGTGAGTCGCTGTTTATAAACCATTAATAAGAACAACTTGTGTGTTGCCAGTTTGAGGAAAATCATCCTCCTGTTTGACCCTTTGACACTAGCTAGACGCCTCCATGTCATCAAGTGTGTCATTAACAAAGAGTTTCAATGTCCCCTAGAAATGTTAATAAATCCTTAATAAAAGGTTCTGCAGTAATCCATCCCACAGATGGTCAAACGGCCCATCCCTCTATTATCACTTGGATTATAAAAAAGTGTCTGCTGAAGGAGGATTTTCCACAACCTGGCAACCCAAAAGTCATTCTAAATGATTTATTCAACAGTAATAGAGCTATTAACTACAGCTTATAAACACTTTATAAATGCTACCTGAACAGAAAGTGGTGCCAAGACTTTTGTCACAGCAAAGATCTACGATATGTGAGAAAGCAGACGCGCTGTAGAAAACAATTACACACTGAAGAAAACCGATACAGTGATCAATACTTTGTGATTACTGTATCTAGAAGTGCTGGAGCAAAGGATTCTTGAAGACGTGTCGCCTCACATCCCAAAAGCTTCTGGGGTGAGATGTGAAACGTCTTCTGGAAATCACACGTCTTTCAAAAAGATCATAAACAAAAAACCTTATTGTATGTGTGAGTGGCAGTATTGATAATTCAGATCAAAAATGTCATTTCCAGCTGTTGAGAGAGTGCAAGACAAACATCCTCAGACTGGGGGGGGGGG
>NW_019479725.1:0-940 GCF_002814215.2 Seriola lalandi dorsalis | reverse complement strand
TATCAATACACTATCAGCTTACAATTGTTTTCGCTCAGGATTACAGATTTCTCCGATTACAATCTGAATTCCTCTGACGCCCCTGGAGCAGCTCACACACTTCATCATAATAGCCACATTTCCTTATGAGGATATGACATATCAAAAATTCCAGCCCCTGTTTATGGTTCTCAGACTATGAAGTCACCGATCTGCAGAAAAACCGGTGGGGGGAAGTGGGTGGGAGCTTTGTTTGACTAAGGTTTGACTATGATAAGCGATAACGTCTGTCAGTGGGACCGCTGCCCTTTGTGCCAACTTGGACCACTTGTCCTGCAGGGGGGGGGCCCAGGGCGTTGGGCCCCCGGCCAACAGCTACACGGCCCCCGGCACCTGCTTGTCGTTACCAGTCAAAACCTCTCTGAGTGGCCCTCAGCTGCACCCCATGTGCAGCCTTCCTGCAGATCTCCAACATACACACACAAAGTGCAGCAGTGTTTCAGTTCAGCTCCTTATATAGAGCGTTTCATGAGCTGCTCACGAGCTTCGGGGTCACGCCGAAAATCCCGATCCAGCCTCAGAGAAGACATGACAGATGGGATTGGGTTTGAAATACCTGAGCGTCGGTCACCAGGAGGAAAAGGGAGAAAACTTCACAGCTGAAGGATCCTGACGCCAAATTTATACACAGACTGATTCAAAGTTGCCTGTCGTGCATTTCTCAGTTTATCCGATGGGTTTTATTTTATTTTATAAGCCCACGAGGTTGGAAATGTTTCTCAAGCCACAGATGAGCGTGTAATCCTCCAACCCGAGCAAAAACATGAAAATACCCCAAACTCAAGTTATGAGCGGAAATGAATATTACAGTCCCGTGGGAATGAAAAACACTAGACGAGATAGTATCTGAACTGCAGAGGCATCATGTGGTGTGTGTGTGTGTGTGTGTGTGTGTGTGTGT
>NW_019479724.1:0-940 GCF_002814215.2 Seriola lalandi dorsalis | reverse complement strand
GAATATAAACATTTAATAAATGCTTTATACAGGATTCCCACACCGCACTTCTGAAACATCCAATTCAAGGATTATTCAAGGGCTTTCCATGCGGATTTCCTCAAATTCAAGGTTGGTTCAAGACATGGGTCAAGGTTAATTACTGTTAGAAAACTAAAAATGTGTATAATGAGAATAAACAGCTTCACAGAATTTCACAGAAAAAATGAGAGAGAGGTTTGAATGTGTCAACACGTCTCAACTGTGCTGTGTTACAGTGATGGCAGACTCTTGCACAGAATATATACATTAAAGCACTTTCAATAACCCATGTCTATTAATGTCCATTTTCAAAAACTTTCAAGATTGATTTTTTATTTTTAATCTCAAATTCATAAACTGTCAAGTATTATCAAGCACCTGTGGAAACCCTGTTTATAACACACTATCATGTAGTTATAAGGTTTTTTTATAGTGTTTATTAATGTAACAATAATCATAACGACACCTGTATTTTACTATGTGGTTCAGTATCCTTTTACACACCAGTGTCCACCTATGGGTGTCCAGTAGAGGAGTTACAGTTGTTAAACACATTAACACATCTACACTGATAAGAACTACATCATAGTGTGTTTTAAACCACTTTTTAACTGTTTATATGGTTCATATCAAAGTTAAATCAGGAGCTTAGTTAGTGTATTAGTTTTTAAATATTATGATGCAATAAGACAGGCGTGACGGCTCTGTTATTGCTGTACAAAAACTACTAAAGTGGAATTAGAGAAAGATTTGTCAATAAGATAAAATACAGAAGAAAATAGTAACAGAGAAAAGAAAAGTACACTAAAAACATCTGACTGCTTCCCTCCCGTCACTCTTCTTGTTCAAGTATGAATCATTGTCGTCCCTTTCAATGAGTGTTGCCTGAGAAAATACTATTTTACTGCACAGCCGCAAC
>NW_019479723.1:0-940 GCF_002814215.2 Seriola lalandi dorsalis | reverse complement strand
ATTATACATACTGCATTCACAGACTGAGCCTTAAAACCAGCCTACACTGAGATGGTTTTCAAATCTTAAAACCACAAATACATCTTCTTATGGATCAACACGTCTAATGAAACAGTGTAAAATTCCGACCCTTAACCTTTTATTTAGGAAGGAAGTCTCATAAGATAATGAGAGACCTGTCTGAAATGGGAATGCAAAGTAAGTTTCACATACGGTTTATAGTTTAAAATGGCTAATTTCTTCAAGAGCATGATGATGTATGTAAAAGAGCCAGGCTTCCAAAGGCATTGTTGTCATCTCTGGCTGCAGCAGCTTGTTGATGTCAGAGAATCTTTTTTTGTTTTTTTATTCCCATAATATTAACAAACCAGCAACAATGAATTATGTGCAATGAGCTGGGAAAAGATTTTTCTGGCTTTGAAACGTTGACAGTTTTTCCAGCTGAATCTGTCATCTGTCATGACTCTGAGATGCTGTTTCCAGACTTTTTCTTGGGAACCAGAATGGACCTTTTGGCTCTGAAAGTAGAAACCATGTTAAACTATGTTAAGTGGGCGTACTTAGTGACATTTTTTATTTTTTTTTATGGTTTACTGGAAAATGTGATGTGTGCGAGTACTCTCTGTACACTGTAGACAAAATAAAACAAGAGTAGTTATTTCTTCTTATCTTATCAGGGGGATAATTTTTCAGTCTGTCCTCAGAATAAAAGTCAAGAGTCCTTTGCCAGGAATTCAACATGGGATCAAACACAGAACCTGCAACAGCTTTCATTTAATAGAAGCAGACACTGTTTATACCCTGGCGGATCTTCACCAGAAAAGTCTCTCTGAAGCCCCACTTGGCCTGAAATATTGTCTTGTTGTATTAAAGAAAAGCTGCTCTGGTGCTTTGTGTTAGGGGCCATTATGTTTGCTCTCACACTGAATTCCACTCAACC
>NW_019479722.1:0-940 GCF_002814215.2 Seriola lalandi dorsalis | reverse complement strand
CCAAGTAACTACAATCAAGTCCAGTTGCCCCCGATTAAACTGCTCTTTGATAACCATGACCTGGATGACTCAAAATCTTCACAGACATCATGTGAACCATCCATTTCCAACGTGTTGTTATGTTGTCTTCTGGCCAGCAGAGAGCAGTATTTTCTTGATTAGTGGCAGTGTTGTATATGCTACCCCCACTCCACTCCTGACATCCACTACAAATAAAGAACCTCACTGGATCGTGTAGCAGGCCAGCATCTCCATGTTTTCTATAACTTGGCAAGCATGCAGCCTGTCTTTTCTGATGGGTGAAAGAGTGGTCAAGCCATTGTGAGCTGGGTGCTTGGCCTCAAGCCCTCCACCACCACACAGGCCTGAAGCAGCCTTACTCCGCACTCCCCTATCCTCCTCACCCTCCTCACCCTCCTGCTTTAAGCATTGAGGGCGATAGTTCACCGCTTCCATTAGACTGATGAAATTCTCTGATGTTTGCCTCCATTCATGCTGTCTACATTAAATGTAGTGTCATTTTCTGACCTTCCCTCTGTGCATAGTATGTAGATAACAGAATCCTTCATGCATAAATTTTTTTTTGTGTGGCTGTAATTATATGACACCCATCAGTTATTCCCATCAAACAGTGTGCCTTCAACATTACATTATCCTTGACATTACAGCAAAACTGTTATGCACATGTTGACATGTATACTTATTTCTCGCTACAACACCATCTGATTTCTCAGTGACTATCATGCTTAAATTGAAGGTACAGTAAGTCCCAGACTTAACAACTTAACTTAAAAAGATAAATCCTCTTTAACAACCATGACAATCTTCTCATCACATTCATGGCTGAGGAAAACCTCCAGATGTGGATTTTCTCCCACTCCTTGATGAAATGGGACTTTTTTTCTGTATCATTTATAGTGATTATAGGGATATTTTGGCA
>NW_019479721.1:0-940 GCF_002814215.2 Seriola lalandi dorsalis | reverse complement strand
CCACCCTCCCCCCTCCTCTCTGAATATGAAACAGCACCCAACTCCTCCCACGCGCTGGAAACCAAACCGAGCAGCAGTTTGAAGTGATTCTAGACCCACAACGACTCTGAGAGGAAACAATCAAAAGTGACTGTAATTTACAACATGTTTAGACATTCAGAACGAGGCAATAATTTATCTGCAGCTACGAGTCGTGCCTGCAAATGGGATCTAATCAGAGTGTGTGGACACTGATCTCTGCAGCTCATTCATTTCGTTTTTAGGGCAGTTCAACCTGGATGGAGCCGGAATAAAGTGACCAGCAAAATGTTCTAAAATTCCATTTTAAGGTGTTTGGATAATAAAAATCTATTTACTTAATTTTATTTTATTGTTTATTTAATGAACTTTGCATCAAGGAAGCTGATTCATATTCTTGTATTTTTATTTATTTATAGATTTGTTAAACCTCACATTTTAAGCCTATATAAAGGCGTTATGTCACTAATTTTAAATTGGCAAAATTGTCCAGAAAAGCTCATAAATTTGGACTTTTAATAGGAAAAACTAAGTTCAATAAAAGCATGGCCTGCTTACAGAAATTATGTGTGGCGCATTTTAGATAACCCCATTGGCCTATTTAGAAAATAAGGCTCCACATTTTATTTCGTATTTTCATTTTTTTTTTAATTACATGAATCCTAAATTATACAATTTAGTCGTTATTAACACGTGCACGCGTGTTTCGAGAGTACATCGCAACAGGATCCAAACAGGATTTTAATTGAAGGAGTTTTTAAAGTCTTGACAAAAAATATTGATTTTTCATGTGATATTCAGTTGCTTCACATTAAGATCTATTTTTCGATACATGCCCTAATCTATAATCAACATCTGAGTTCGGGAGCACGGAATAAAAAAGCTCACTTCCTTATTTTGAGTCGTTTAATGTAAATCTAAT
>NW_019479720.1:0-941 GCF_002814215.2 Seriola lalandi dorsalis | reverse complement strand
CATCAGTTTGTGCAACCATGTAAGCTGTTGCTTTACTCACATATTTGGAGATAGTCTGACTGCAACCATAATCAAATCTAATTGATTTGAACCTTATGATTCACTTCACATAAACAAACTAAAAGCAACCAGCACAGTGCACCACCTGTGACAGACAGAATAATGCTCACTTGGACATACAGTACCTGCTTTATCACTGTGCATATGTCTTATGTTTTCACTGGTCTGTGCTTGTTAATGTAAATGTTACGTTAAAAATAAGTCTTTAGGTGTTAAATTGAGCAGCACTGCCCTTTAAGTCAGTGTTTCAACACATCTATGTAGAGCAGCAATCCCAAAATCATGTGTGAAATTAGTATAAATAAGACAGAAACACAAAAGCTCCCGCAGCTGCTTTGATTACTTTGTTTTTGACAATCCAGCTGTTCATCCAGAAAGTAACTGCGTTGATTTGTAAATATGTTTAACCATGAAGATGACATGAAAAGGAATATGCCAACACATCAAAGCATTCCAAATGCATCCTGGTTTCTAAAACTAATTTTCAAACAACCAAAAAAGAGTGTGACATATTTTGAAGGGACAATGTTTTCGCTCATAGACAACTGAGGGCTGTTTTAGCAGACAAACACTGGCATATTTTGACTGTAACTTCATACCAAAGCAAGAACTGATCACAACGACAACAAGAGAGTGGCCGTGTAAACATTTCAACACAAAAGGAAGAAGGCAAAATCACCACGGGTTTGTGATGACGGGTGATCGATGCTTTGAAATGCAGCAGCGGGTATTGTCATATGCCAGAGAGCTCTGAGCTTTGCAAAGCTAACTACTCACTGTTTCTCTGATATCTCTTTTGCTAACAGACTCATTTGGATAAATAAATGTGAATAGATATTGGCCTCAATAATGCTTTTTGCGTTTTTTTTTTTTTTTTTTTT
>NW_019479719.1:0-941 GCF_002814215.2 Seriola lalandi dorsalis | reverse complement strand
ACTTTAGCACATGAGGTAAAAATTGAAGAAATTTTGGGAGGTGCACTTTGGTAGTCAAATGTGCATACCTTGTGGAGATGTGGGGCTTTGCACAGATTTATGACCTTTTTGCACAAGCAGCATAAAAGTTTAGGCGCGGCCCTTAATGATGTGAATGATGATGTGGAAGACTGACACTTTGTCAGATGCTTTTACCGCGAGGATGAGGGTGCAGGGCGAGAAATGCTGCCAGAGTCCTCCTCACCTCATTGTCCTTTTGCAGGATGGAGGATGGAGTGCCGATGCCCTCTCTTTGCACCGGCTACAACTGTCGTCTCAGGCTCATTCAGAGCTCCACAGCACTTAGGCCCCATTTGCTTTTAAGGATGTCTGACAGGACAGCAGCCACGTATGATCAAACTTTACTTTCACTGTGCACTTGTGACAGTTCATTGAGAGAGGCTCTAATGTGCTGTCAGCAGTGCTCTCCACTCAGCTGCCTTGATTTACCTTCCCCATCTGTCTCAGTCAAACAGCACTAAGTTGAGGATGAAAGGAAGAAAGGCGGCCTGTTAATTCCACGTCCTTGTGTTAAACAATGAACTCACTTCACATGAACCAAAACTGTGTTTCCTCTATGGACACTTAGTGACTCTGTGACCACGTCACATAAGTTCAGGAGCCCTTATACAGTAGCTTTGATTATACAGTGGCTTTGATTATAGAGTGGCTTTGCAGCTTCAATATCGTATGATTATTAGCTTATTAGCTAGATGTTTTGGAGTTGTATATTTAAAGCTGCACTAATCAGTATTAATATGTATATAAACAATACTTCAAATGACTTCATGTAATGTGAAAGCGGTCTCTTGTAGTGAATTATCAGCTGATTCTGCAGTTCCCCTCAGCTCTATGGAGGGCTTTAGCATCTTTCAGTTTATTGTTTTGGATTTTTTGGCCCA
>NW_019479717.1:0-941 GCF_002814215.2 Seriola lalandi dorsalis | reverse complement strand
TGTCGTAGATCCAGCTGTAAACGGCACTGCTGGACACTGAGGAGGAGAGCAGGAGTTAGGAGTTAGTCGCCAACATTTGGCCATTAATTAAAGAATGAAGTTATTGTCCTTCCAAACACATAATTAGTCATTTCTAATATAACATTTTTTTTTCTACTACTTCTGTTTGTGAATTGTCATTTTAGTGTTTTTAGTGGAGTAATATTTCATTAACTTATGTCCTTATCAGGTCAGTAAACTGTAATTAACTGTTATTAACATTTCCATTGTGACAGACATATAAATCATTAAATAAAGTAAAATTAAATGTCTATCGTCTCTTGTTGATTTATTGTGTGTTAGCAAAACGTTCTGTGGGCTTTGAACTTTGAATATCCCTCTTTCTCAGATTTCTAAAACACTTACATCTAAAAAAGTTACTACAGGGTAATTTTCCAGAAGTATTTTTTACTTATCTTCCTGTGACCCAGTTATTATGCGTATAGATACTGATAAACACAGAAATCGCAGTCTGTATAGGTTGAGAGGATTTATTTAAAACACACATTTCAGCAACCACAAAGTACCAGAGTGCATTCTGTTGTTGTAGCCTACATCAGCTGACCTTATTCTTGCTTTCATGATTTATTTTGTGTCTTTTAAAAGAACAACCAAGAAAATAAAATACCTCCACATGTGTATTTTATCTTTACATTTGTGCACATTATTCACTTTTACATATTTAATATATATAAGATATGTTGAATAAAAATAAAAAATCAAAACATCATCATTGTGCATTTGTTTTTTATTTTGTAAACATCTTCTTGGATTCAACCAGGAAACACAAACTATAATTACTGCTGGTATTTCTGAGAGGCGTCACCAGGCATTCTCCAGGCATTAATGCAATAGTGTGACATTTTGGGAAATACTGCTTTTTTTTTTTTTTTTTTTTTTTT
>NW_019479716.1:0-941 GCF_002814215.2 Seriola lalandi dorsalis | reverse complement strand
CATCGAGTCTCTCCCCGTCAACCTGCTCCTACCTGGCCATGTCATCTGGCCTGCGCAGGAAGTGGAGGAGCACGGTGCGAGCGCTCAGGACTCTGCGCGGGACGGGAGCAGGAGGAGGTGCAGGAGGCCCTGTGAGTCTGCTGTTATTTTTAGTCTCTCCTCCCTCCCGGGGCTAGGCTAATCCGCCGCAGCACAGGCTAATCCAGATTGGAGGTAGGACACTGAGGCAGGAAGGTTAAGCGCTGGCGCCTGTGGGAAGCCTGCTTTGGTTGTGTAAACCGAGCGCACCATGCTGAGGCAGGATTTCAGTAGTCAGGTTTGTGGATTTGACAGGGCAGGAGGACGGTGGCCGCTCCGCTCACTGGAGCTCTGAGGAAGCTCCTCTGATAGCCATGAGTCTGGAGTGGCTGCCGACCAGCTGCTGTACCGGCTACCCGAGCTGGCACCGCTACAGGCAGACCTGGACCGCCAAGTCCAGGGCCTCAGATGGCTGCAGGGAAGGGGGCAGCTGCGGTGGCGGTGGGGGGGCCAGGATCCAGCTGAGGGGGTTGGACACTGAACAGCTGAAAGGCAGCCTTGTGGTCCTCTACGCACCTGCTGGGAACTCCTGTCTGCTCAGATTGGTGGGACATGGATGGATGGATGGATATATTGATATATAGCAGAGATCACAGTGTGCTGATGTGTGTGTGATGTCCTCAGGGTGTCTGCTGCTTTAAAATCTCATATTGAACTGAATGTGTGCGTGTGAATGTATTACATGTTAAAGACATGAAGTCTTTAAAGATATGAAGTCTTTAACATGGAGGATTTATAGAGTGTTTGTGGCTGCATCATGTTCAGTTTCAGAGAGTGTGAACTGGGAATAATAGAAATCTTTGACTTCACTTCAGTCATGTGTCAGTCACTGTAGCCTCATCTTCAGACCCCTCATTATGTCT
>NW_019479715.1:0-941 GCF_002814215.2 Seriola lalandi dorsalis | reverse complement strand
TGTGTGTGTGTGTGTTTGTGTGCATGTGTCATTCCCAGTGGAAATCCACCCTGGACACAGCAGCAAGAGGGTGATCAGGTGTGCGTGTGTATATGTGTGGGTGGGTGTGGGATAAATCCAAGCGGAGAAAGAGGTAGCAGTGATTATGGTCTCTGAACTGGACGCGATGAAGTGGCTCAGCGGGAGTTTCAGGGTTTAAGACCGGAGAAGGAGGAGAGCTGGGCGGACGGACGGACGCAGGGAGGGACGAGGGGGGGGGGCACACCACCACCACCATCATCGCCAGAGCGCACAACACAGTCCCCAATCCCTTGACGCAAGGATGGAGAGCTCAAGAGCGCACATGATAACTCGGCTCGATTCCAGAAACGGGAGTGGAAAGATCAGCGGGAGGCCAGACATGAGGGGTGACCGACACCGGGAACACCTCCACCTGCAGCGGGCTGTGATTTTACTCGTTGCGCTCACGATACAACCGCAGGTAAGCCACCGATTAAGTGCTATTTCGGGCGGCATGCCCTTAAACCCCCGAAGCTGACTTTTAACTGTGGTTTAGTCTCTATTTCTTATCACAGCTGCGTGAAAACAGTCAGTAATGGATTCCACACACACACACACACACACACACACACACACACATACGCATACGCACTGTCCCTTTCCCCTTTGTGCTGCCCTCATTCCGCTCCTATATGGCGCTGTGCCCACCTGTTGTTTCAGCCCGCTGGTGTCTGTTAACCCACGCAAAAGACAACTACTGTATTCCTATTTTAGACGCAAGGGATACAACTGTCACAGCAAAACATTTGTCTAGTAGGAGTATTATAGCAAAACCATATATATTGTTGAACATTATAAAGAAACGACTGTTTATTGTGTTTGAGCCTATTGTTTGTTGAGTATCATGGAGAAGACATCTCTGAAATCAAGCAAAAATAACA
>NW_019479714.1:0-941 GCF_002814215.2 Seriola lalandi dorsalis | reverse complement strand
GTTTCCTCATGTGAAGTGGACACACACAGTATTGAACATGTTTGACAGTTGGGTACACAGGGTTTGAGATGTTTCTGTGAGCAAACCAAAGTCTACATGATAGTGTGTGGTTGAGGTAGTGAGCGATGAGTCCAACAAGCACACGCTATGCACATGATCAACCTGGACTTTGGTGCTACACTGGAATGAAGTCATCACCTGCACAGAAAAAATTTACTGTAGCAATGTTCAATGGAGGATCACCTATCTGAAACACTTTAAAGCATAGACTGATAGTAGGAGAAAGGTTTAGGAAAACTAAGTTTCATATAAGTATGTTTTACAACAGCTTTTACTTAACTCTCATTATATTGATCTGCATAATACTACAGGCTCTAAGAGGCTGACACCTCTCATTGCTGCTGTACTAAGTGGCTGTGTGGTAACACAGTAAGAACTGGAAGTGCAGGATCCATTTCAGGATCTTCAGACTGGAATTAGGGCACTTGTTCATGGGGGATTTTAGAACCTCAGTTAATCCTATCAAAGATTGGCCAGAAGCGTAACACTTCGATGTGCAGACAAGATAACCTGTCTCAGGTTGTAAGAGAACATACTCGAGGGCTTAACGGCCCAGCCAAGAGTTACACAGCTACTGTTCCAGCTGGCGCTCGATCAAGCTTTGATCTTTAAACTTTGAACAGATCAGTGATTCAGTGGAAAGCCTAACTGAAGCTGGTTAAAATCCTCCTTACAACTTACTTACAACAATTCAGAAAGTTTTAAAAGACATTTCCTAATGGTCCATAGACTTTAAATGACCTCTTTTAGATTTCTAATGAAAAGGAAGGCTAGTAGAGGTCATTCTAAATTTCATACATCTTGAATTGCAGTGTTTCTATTTGATTTTTTTGTTTGTTTATGCTTATTTGTATTTGTGGGATTCACTTAACTATCCTACA
>NW_019479713.1:0-941 GCF_002814215.2 Seriola lalandi dorsalis | reverse complement strand
TTTTCACCCCCCTCGCTCTGCTAGGTTTAATGACTGGAACATCTGGTTCAGTGGTTTTCTTCTCTTCAGCCTCCACCTCACGGTCAGGTTTTCCCTCTGGTACTTCGATGGTGGCGTCAACCTCTTCAGTGACTTGTTTTCCTCTCCTAACCCGTTTGGGTTTGTCTGTGGAGCTGACAGCAGGGACCTCAGTGGACTCAACAGGGATTTCACTCTCAGTGTCTTTTTGTGCTTTTCGCCCTCCTCTCCTGGGTTTTGCAGCCACACTAACCTGTTCACTCATCTTCAGTGGTTCATCAACAGGTGCAGCTTCAGCCTCCTTGGGGACAACCATTTCAGCAGTTTGGATTTCATCTTCTCTTGGTTCTACGTTGTCTTGCTCAGCCTTTCTTGTTCTCCTTGATTTTTTAACCGGCTCCTGGGATTTAAGAGTCTCAGCTGAGGTAGCCTTGCCATCGTTCTCTTGCTTTTCTGCTTCCTGTTTAGCATTTCTTCCCCTCTTCGCCCTGACTGGAGGCTGAGACTGCTGCTTGGTCTCCTCAATGACAACTGTGTCTTCAACATCAGTTTTTGTCTTTCTCCCTCTTCTGGGTTTTCCCACAGTGGGGACAGGCGGTTGAGGATCTGCCATAAGCTGCTCCTCACTCACGACTTCACTTTTCTCTGGCTCTGGTTGAGGTGGCTCAACAGGTGTTTGTTTAGATTTTCTCCCTCGAACGGGCTTCACGTCAGCTTCCTCTACAGGGGACGCAGAAACATTTTCTTCTTGGCTGGTTTGGTCACTCACAGCTTCAGTAGAAATCTCAGTCATTGGTTGCGTTTCAGGATTAGTATCACTGGTGCTTTCTTTAGACTTTGTGTTTCTGGTTCTTGTTGTTTGCCTAACAGCAGGTGGTGCAGTAGCTTCAGTTTTCTTCCCTCTTCTTCCTCTGACTGGAGCA
>NW_019479712.1:0-941 GCF_002814215.2 Seriola lalandi dorsalis | reverse complement strand
GTAATATACTTTTAGTATTGCAACCCGCAAAACGATGCTGTGGTCAATTGAGGTTGTTTCTATGTTTAGTATCCTTTCGATATCCTCCATTGTTGCATTGAAGATGAAAGGATCCACCTGTTGGATCCTTCGTTGTCCAGGAAAAGAAGGCTGCATTTGCAAATGGGACAGACTAGTCGTGATGCTGGATGCGGCCCCTGAATTGGGACACAGCTATAGTAAACATTATGCCTGAATGTTAACATTGTTGTCTGTGCCAAAATAGAGTCTCACAGAGCTGGTAAAAAGGTGGAGGGTAAAAAAAAAAAATCTATAAACAATCAATTTGCAACAACCCCAATGGATGTTTTAATAAGGAAATTAAGTGCTGTGAAACTGATGGGCGAAAGTGTAGTATGCCCTTCAGTATGAGCCAAAGGATGCCACTTCCAGGTCTTTCAGTTTCAGCCAAAAGTTAATTGATGGAAAACCATCCTCTGTCCTCAAAAATGTCTTTCGGCTAGTTGAACATTTGTTTTCAGGCAAAGTCTGACTCTTTCTGTCACTGACCTTTCTGCTTAATCAGTCTGTGCTCATTACAGTTTACAAAAACAAACAGGTTACACAGGGTAATCTCCGTCCTGGACCGCATAAAACAAAGTGCAGAATGAACAGAATTAATTACTGGCTCAACTGTTTCAGCTTAGGAAAACTAAGCAATTTGCCTGTGGGAGGCATTTAATGTATCAACCTAACAATGTTATGCAATTTCAACAGAACAATCCTAAACAAAAAGAAAAAAAAAATCTTGCTGACTTTGTGGTTCTGCTCGACAACAGTTCAATCAAATGGTTGTTTAGCAGCCTTTCAAACAACTACTTCTCCTCTGATGATTTATTGATACGCAGCTTCAACACAGGTGTCCCCCACTCACTTTTACTTAATTATGTATGCACACACAC
>NW_019479711.1:0-941 GCF_002814215.2 Seriola lalandi dorsalis | reverse complement strand
GGACGTCCTGCAGTTGACAAAAGATTTCACTCAAAATCCAAAAGGTCAGCCTCACAGTGATGCCAGAGGAAACTCATTGAGAGACATCATCTCGGGATCATGAAGCCCTGTTCAAAAGTGCAATAGTTGATGAGATATTTCAGTCTGCACCAAAGTGGTGGGCACACTGATCCATATTGCCGTAGGTAGACACATGCAGAACACACATCTTTCCAGACTTGAAGATTGCAAATTAAAAAGTTGTTTGAGAAAGGTTCTCTGCAGATATTATCTGTGTGAAATTTTATTACGTAGGAACAAGAACAGTACTTCACATAACTTGATCTTGTTTTAGGAATCCTGCTAGCTGAATCTCTTACTGCACTGGCAGCCAAAATGAAAGCTCATGTCCAAAATGTTTTAGCCTGAATTTGATAAAGTGTTTTGATCCCTCGGCAGCGGGGACAGTCAAAGACAGAGGCATTATGTTCTTGGATTTTCCGTCAGTCCCATTCTTGTGAATGCGATATCTCAGTAACAACTTGAGGGAACTCTCAAATTTGGCAAAAACATTCATTGGGACACTAAGATGAACTGATTAGATGATTTGGTGGTCAAAGGTCAAAGGTCACTGTGACCTCACAAAACACATTTTTAGCAATAACTCACAAATTCATTCATTAATTGTAACTCAAATGTCTATGAGGATAAAATGAAGCGATGACATTTTATATCCAAATGCTCAAAGGCCAACTTCACTGTGACATCATAATGTTCCGCAAAAACACTCCTGGTTTTCATTATTCAATACTGTAGTTTTGGAAAACATGCACTGTATTCACACTGTAAACCCAGAGTCTCTTGTGTATCTCGTATCCAGGAAGCGAGCTGTGTTACAAGTGATTCACATTCTCCATCTCCATTTTTTCGTGCCCATGCTACCCGACAGAACACGATTGATT
>NW_019479710.1:0-941 GCF_002814215.2 Seriola lalandi dorsalis | reverse complement strand
CATAAAGTTGGAGGATTCCCAACAGACAGATTTATTTAAAAAGAAGAGTCAAAATTGAAGCAGCAGCATGGATGCTTTAAAAGAGCTGGATGTGGTGTTGCAATGAAAAAATCTCATGTGGCCCAGAAGGCATTTTTTATGGAAGCGATAGAATAAATTAAATTCATCCTCGGATTCATTTTTTTTTGCCAGGTGAAAAAAGATTTTTACCAAAAAAAAGTTTCCATTTGTGAATTTGTCCATCTTTTTCATTCATCTGTGAAAAGAAGTGAAAAAAAACTTTGGCTGGTGAAAAAGAAAAGTTCTGGCAGGATTTGACTGTGTTTGTTTTTGTAATACTGATTTCAGCCACAAGAGGCTAAACAGGATTAAAAGCAGTCATGTTTTCTTCCGGGTGTTTCTCAACGCACTCTAAACACAAGGTAGCCTACATGTATTGTGTATTAGCAAGTTATACAACAGTCATGTCGTTGTTTTGGCTAGAAATATAATGTCATTGACAAATGTTTCCTTACAGAAAGGCTTTAGGGAGTCAGGTGAAATATAATAATAATAATAATAATAATAATATAATAATAAAGAGCAGCAAACTCCACATATCAAGTAGGTTTTAGTGGATGAATGGGTTAAATAAAACTTTTTCATCCAGGAGACTGAGGGTTTATGTCCTGTTTTATTGTTTGACTTAGCTAAGTCACTATTTTCAGTTATTTTTATTAATTTTTATTTTATATCTGTCAGAGAGAGAGAGAGAGAGAGAGAGAGCTGCTTTCTACATGCCTCAACCTGCTGATATTGATTGATAATTGTGAATCATAGTCAGACTGGACATCGATAGCACTGGAGAAAACCAAGTGTGCTACAGCTGGTGGACCATCAAAAAACCCATGAAGTGTTTACTGCCCTTGTCTGTCTTTTTGTCCTCTCTGTGCCTGTCATTC
>NW_019479709.1:0-941 GCF_002814215.2 Seriola lalandi dorsalis | reverse complement strand
ATTTGTTTTTCTGCTTGTTTTCCTCTTTATTTAGTTTTGCACCTTATTTTTGCTATGTATGAATCTCCAGGCAGACGGGGGAAGTCCCCTTTCTCGCCTGTTTTTTGTCAATACTTTGCTGTGCAGCTCGGCTATTAACCAGAGACAAAAGAATAGAGCACATCAGTCCAGTTTAAGCTGCTCTGCACTGGCTTCCTGTTACATTTAGAATTTATTTCAAGGTCCTCCTTCTTATATACAAAGGCCTTAATGGGCAAAGACCAAGTTAAATTGCTAGTTCCCTGATTAAGTATGTACCTCAGAGAACACTGAGGTCATCCACTGCTGCTTTATTGAAGGTTCCCAACAACAGCCGTAGGAAAATTGGGGATGCAGCCTTTGTCAGTTATGGCCGAAAGCTATGGAACACACTACCTATAGATATGAGAGAGGCCAGATCACTAAATATTTTTAAAAGAAAGCTCAAAACTTATTTCTTCACTTTGGCCTTTAACTAGCTGTGTAATTTGCACTTTGTGTCACATTTATGCACTGCTCAGCACTTTTTTAAAAATGTCTGCCTATTTAAGGATTTATTATTTTATTCATTATTTTATCTCAATTTACATTTAGGTTTTTAATGTTTTTCATTTTAGATCCATGCTTTTAACTATGTTTTATGTTCATTTTATGTCTTTTCAGTTCATGTGAAGCACTTGGTGCATGCCATTTCTTTGTTGTAAAGCACTTTGTCCTACATTTCTTGTACAAGAAGTGCTATACAACTAAAGTTTATTGTTATTATTATTATTGGGAGCTCTGTTTATGAATCCTTTGTCTTTTGGTCATCTTGCGTAATTGTGTATCTGGATGCTCTGTCTACTGTGTTCATTGTGTGTGTGTGTGTGTGTGTGTGTGTGTGTGTGTGTGTGTGTGTGTGTGTCAAGAAAATCCAGAATATT
>NW_019479708.1:0-941 GCF_002814215.2 Seriola lalandi dorsalis | reverse complement strand
ACTTGCTACAAACTTGTTGCAGGTCTGAACATCTATTGATGAAAAAAAAAACATTTGTGTAAGTATATTTATGCGTAGATGTTCACAGGTTGCAGAGTGCCAATGTGCCATAGCTGAAGGTGCTAGTCCAACGCCCCAAAAAGCTGATGAGAGCAAGTGAGCTCAGCTGAAAATATCCATAGTTTGAAATGACAATGTTTTTGGCAAGAAGTCATGATCTGAGTGCATATAAAAATTATGATTTTACAACATTGAGTTTTGCATTTCTGCTAGACTGGTAAGTAAACAGATGTTAATGCTAACGTTGGCTATGTAGCGATAGCATACCTCACAAATGTTCCTTTAAGTAAAGTACAAGTACCTCAAAAGTACAGTAAGTGAGTAAATGTAGGCTACTTTGCTACTTTCCTCCACCACTACTGACTAACAAAGCATGCAACATCCAGTATTAACAAAAATCTTTCATTTTTTTCATTTCCCCCATTAACAGTCTTCACAATCACAACATTACTACTACTACTTAAATTAGCCCTATCTTGTGTCAGAAAGCACATCTTATGATATTTATATCACAGAAAACTTTCATGTCAATTTTAATTATTTTGGAGAAATAATTAAAGATCAAATCAAAACTATAATAAACCATTAAAAGAGAAATTGTAATATCCCTAGTTTCTATTGGGGAAATCATTATTTTTGAATATCAGATGCTGATTGAAATAATCAGTTAGCAAATTAATATAAACAATACACACATCACAGCCATGAGTCTGTAATGGCAGGCTACCACTGTTTATCAGCTGTCTTTGTGGAGTGTGTCTTCTCTTTCTGTCAAAACACAAGTTTTTGTACTTGAGCTGTGTGACCAGAGGGAATTGATGTATCCACTGTCTATTTATAACACAGAGAGCAGGTGTGCCGATACACAGAGGGAAAGTGAT
>NW_019479707.1:0-941 GCF_002814215.2 Seriola lalandi dorsalis | reverse complement strand
CACCATGATGTGTGTATGGTTGACTCATGAACAGAGATGTTAACTAGCTCCAATGATTCCTTTAAGGCTTTAGCTGTTACTCTGAGCTTCTTTGTTAACGTTACTGAGCATCTGAGTTGAGCTGGATGCCCACTTCTAGGGAGATTAGCCACAGAACTAAATCACCTCCATTTATAGACAGTTGGTCTGATGGGGGACTGATGTTTCTGGAGACGTTAGGTACCACTGTGATATTCTCACATGACATGAACCTTCAGATTGCCCCCGACCTTTCTTGGAGATGTAGACCCTTGGATGGCACATTGGAGTGATCTCATATGACTTCAACCATAGTGCGAATGAGTCCACTCCATTATTGGTTGGGACAGTTCTGGCTCTTGAACGGCTAAATGCTCACTAGCTCGTCTCTAACTTTGTGTGCTGTTTGCTGTCGGACAGGTAGTGTACACTTGGCTTATCAGGGCTTTTTCCTCGTTGATGAGACTCAACCAAAACAGAAATGTCATGGATTGTAAAACCAACACAATTTCACATTACACCTGGCCATTTGAGCCATTGTTCATATAAAAATATTGATTTTCAAAGTGAATTACATTTATTTAAGTACAATTTGAGGCACTTGCACTTTACTTAAGTATTTATATCTTATGCTTCTCAAACACATTTCAGAGGGAAATATTCTCAGCTAATGTTCACTCTATTTGAAAGTTATAGTTACACATATTGTATAAACCTATAAAACACAATGTACAGGGCGTCGTGTGGCGTAGTGGTCTAAGCAGGCGCCCCATGTGTAGAGGCTACAGTCCTCGCTGCAGTTGGCCCCGGTTCGAGTCCCGCATCGGACGGCCTTTACTGCATGTCATTCCCCCTCTGTCTGCCTCCTCATTTCCTGTCTCTCTCCACTATCCTGTCCAATAAAGGCACAAAAGCCCAAAAAC
>NW_019479706.1:0-942 GCF_002814215.2 Seriola lalandi dorsalis | reverse complement strand
GTTTTGTTTTACTGAACTTTCAATGTTTGTCCTCTTCATATGAACCACATCCAGTCAGACTGAATCATGTTCATGATAAGGATCTGAAGGTGTCCACATCATGTATAATGATCCACTGTGACTGCCTGCAGATCATGTTCAACAAAAGTGTGGCCCACACTCACACAGCACTGAACTGAGACACGCTTCATGCAGGTCACTTCATCTCTGTTGTCCAACAGAGCCACAACAATCACAAATCCTTCTGTCATCAACAACTATAAACACACACTGCTGAAGCTGTGAGGCTAATCCACCACAAACTGTCCCCCCTAAACCTGTTCTCCGGCACTGAGTTATCCTGGCCTCACACACACCTGTGAACAAAGCAGGTACACAGGCTTTGCTTTTGTGAACAGTGATACAGGCAGCTTAATGAGGAGTTATGTGATGTGTTCATTCTGGACCCCAGTGTTTGTCATTCTGTGGACGTTTGTAGCAATACAACAGTCTTTTATTTTCCATGTTCATCAATCACTTCTGATAATAATTAGAACCCGACTGATACACCCATAAACAGTGCACCACAGATGTGTGGACGTATGTGCTGGTAGACAGAACAATGTGCATTCAGAAATACCAAAGATGTTTATGTCATTTAGTTGCTGTTGCAGGGTTTGTCCACTAGAGAGCACTAACTGCAGAGCGTCCTGCTCCATACCTCTGGGTCACTTTTCATTAATCCACATTAAAGGTTAAATCCAGGATTTTTGAACCTGGGGTTTTAGGTGTAAATAATTGACAGGGACAAACCTGCGGTCCAGGACTGATCAATAATGATGAATAACAGCTGCTGTGGTGTCATCGAACAGATGTTTCAGGTTAAACAAGGATTTGACTCTTTCACAGAAAGGCCTGTCTCTCTAGGAATCATCTCCATGTTATCAGACACATAATAACAAT
>NW_019479705.1:0-942 GCF_002814215.2 Seriola lalandi dorsalis | reverse complement strand
AGCAGGGCAGTGGTGGCGTGGTCTGTTACCTAGCAACAGCACAACCAATCAGAGCACTGCTCACTCACACCTATGTTACTATTTCAGGTGGACAGATGAATCTTACCTTTTGGAACACCTGGTACTGAGACTTGGTCCAGATGTCAAGCTGAGGAGGAGATACAGACAGGTTACCATGGGGACAAACAAACAGGTATCATTCGCTACCTTTTAGGGGAGTCCAACTTTCTCACCTTTCTGTCCTCGTTGTAAACATTCTCGTTGAATCCTCGAACAACGGTTCTGTCGATGAACAGCGAACGCATCACGACAATTGCCTTTAACACCTTCCCCAGGGTCACCTGAGAGGGAGACAGGTGAGACAGACACACCTGTTACCTGCTGAACTCACTTGTCCAAACACACCTGTCACCTGCTCTATGTGATGAGCCTCAGTACCAGCAGCACAGCAGACGTCCCGTTGGGTCTGAACAACTCGATGGTCATGTCGGGAAACATCCTGCCGATCCGAGAGATGACATCATCCACATACCTGTGAGCAGGTCAGAGGTCAGGTTCAGCTTCACACTGACATTATAATATCAGACAGATAGACAGCGAATAATCAATAAATGTTTGATATGAACTCTGAAATGTTTATGAAATCTGTTTCATATCGACTGTGTGGAGTCAGTCTGTAATGCAGTATGTACAGTACATAGTACTGCAGTTTTATAGTATTTACAGTATGCAGTACTACAGTGTTACAGTATGTCAGTGGCGATTGCTCTAAGACTGCAAGGGAAGCTCAGCTTCCCCTAAAATGTCAACAAATTAATTGGTCAAATATGTGCTGTTGTGTGAACATTTCATTGACTAAATATGCGCTAGAACACGTTCATCTTTTGTTCAGAATCAGCTGCTTATCACAGGTAACCGACCTGACTCCTCCTCCTTCCTCCC
>NW_019479704.1:0-942 GCF_002814215.2 Seriola lalandi dorsalis | reverse complement strand
AAACTTAAAAAAAGTGTGTTCATTCACTCTAAATACAAAGCAATTTTTAGATATATGTGTTAACCTCCTTCTTACCATAAAGCTATAATCATAATTAAGAATAATTTGAGATTTTGATCATTTAATAATATTATCATTAGTAGCAATTTAAAGAATTAGATTTTGGTGATTTTCTGATTTTCTGAATATTGTTACAGCCACTTCCTGCAATTATACAGTGGCTGGAAAATGAGGAATGATTCATTTTGTTAAGGAAAAGTATGGCAAATATTTTATTTTCTAGCTCCCACTTGAACTTGAATGAGGATTCATTCTTGTTCTGTTTACTTTTCCTCACCTTTCGCTAACACACCTCTCATCCTAATCCTCTTTGCTGCTGCACAGAGACTCTCCTAGCTCTGTTTTACTCAGCCTCTGTCTTTTGGCCACTGTGTTTGGCCTATATGCTCCCTCTGCGCTGCCTTGCCGCCTCCTCATTGTCCCCGTATAGATGACCTCACCCCTCCAGCCAGGGCCCCCACCTGCTATCAACACCACACGGATGGATCTCGGGGTTGCAGGGGACTCAGGGGAGGGGGGGCAGCATCACATGCAGCCCTGTCCAATAAACACATTGTGAGTGCAGGCTGTGCTGTCAGAGTCCAGCGAGTCACAATGAGCCAACAGCGTGTGCACTGGCTGCAGTGAAGCCATGGGAGAGGGACGTCCTGTTGTCAGGGCCTGCAGACTTTCTTTAGGAGCAGAGGGAAGAGAGGGAGGGAGACAGGGGGGGAGGAGGAGGAGGAAGGGTGATGGTGATTTGGAGGACACTGCACCCCTCGTCACCCCACCCTGCACCCTGCTGTCCTCTCAAAGAGTCACAGAGGTGGCTGTAGAGGAGTGAACAATGAGTCTGTAAGAGCAAGACACACACAGACAGACATGAAACACTTTTTTTTTTTT
>NW_019479703.1:0-942 GCF_002814215.2 Seriola lalandi dorsalis | reverse complement strand
GAAAAGAGCATTTATGGTGTTAACAGAGTTATATGTCATATTAATGGATGTTATTTGTATCGAGATGCAGAGAGACGCCAAGATGCTCCACCCAAAGACTCCTAATTACTCCAAAGGTCTTCGTAAAAGCACTCGAGACTACCACAGGAACCTACTTTTAATACAAATACTTTATTGACAATGTGTGTATGGCATACGTTTTGATGGAATTCCTAAATCATGAGAACACAAACCAGCTTTATCTTTTTTACAGTTTATATCTGCAAAATGACACTGAGAATCTGTAATGCATATATAGAATCAAAAGTGCATATTCTTGTTCCTTTTTACTTTGTCCATATACACATTACACTATACATAAATAATTGCATTGTAAAAATGACTCAAGTATTTACATGTATAATATACTTTATATAATATATAAATTTTATATTAAATCTAGGTAGATTACAATTAGGATACTGGGTCAGGAAACCTCATGTGAGTCCGTGAGTGTGTTTGTGTGCTATCTGTGGTTGTTGAGCAGCACCTCCAGCCAGCAGGGACAGGAGGTGATGAACTGTCTGGAGTAGCATGGGCCCCATCCTTTAGCAAAACTAATGCGAACACTGTGGGGGTCCCAGGGCCCCTCCTGGCTCTCAGGCTTCACGCCGTGCTCAGCCATCCAGCTGGAGCACTCATAGTCAAACACCTTGAGAGAGAAGCCTGGCATCACCCTCTTCACACTCAGCCCTCGTGCACTGGGTGGGTCCAGAGTGGGCGAGTGGACAAACACCGGGTGCTGGCTGCGATTGTACACCCACACCCCGTCCGGCTCGCGGCTCAGCACAATGCCGAAACCGATTTTACTGCGTATCTGTTGTACACTGCTGCTGCTGCTGCTGCTGCTGCTGCTGCTGCTGTTCCCTCCACCTCCATGGCTGTGATGTCTGTGAAGCTGTG
>NW_019479702.1:0-942 GCF_002814215.2 Seriola lalandi dorsalis | reverse complement strand
AAAAAAAAAAGGTTGTAAATCTATAACTGTGGTATATGGAAATGGATATGGGTCCATTCAATGTCAAGTACCTCTGGGTATTGTGGTAATTAATGGGTCCTTAAGGTTTGATTATGGTTTGGGGAATATTCAAACTGTTGTGATTATTCACTTTTTCAAATTCTTTTGAGTATGCTTTATGACCATTGAAACCAAAAATGCATAATTGTCATTAAGCAAATACTTTTCTTGTATAATTGTGAATCCTTCATGCTTTTATATAATTTATACAGAGATTTCATAAGTCGTCCATGTTGAAATTAGGATAGTGTAAACTGGACATGGGTTCTATATGCTGTTTAATGATTTGTGACTGCAATGATCTCTATGTATGTCCAGGCCTATAGTAACTATAGCTTCAGTGTTTGTACTACAGGCAACATTATGTCATCGTTATAGCTCTGCTTTGCCTGGTAGTTTGCTGTTTATTGGCTTTCTCAAGCCTGGGCTATATAGAGTACACCATGGTAAACTGTAGCAACAGGAGCCAAACATATGGTGCCAATAACATTAATAGTTGGGAAACACAGGAGAGATCACACAGAAAACAAGGAAGCTATTCAGATCTTGTCTCACAATCAGTCCGGTATATTTTCCATGTAGTGCAAAAAAATATAGAAAACAGACGCACTGGTTTTGATGGTAAGTAATGAGCTGGCAGTTCACCTTAAAAATTAAACACTCATGTTTAAATGCAACTTAAATATAGCACAGCTCAGACAATGATTTTGCACATATTTTTTCATAAGGTGATTTTTTGTTGGTTAGACCAGTGGTTCCCAACCTGTTGGCCATGATGGTATTGCAAGTGGCATCAAATCAAATGAGAAAATTATGTATATTTTACATATAAATAATATTAGTTTTTTAAAAAAAAAAGAAAAAAAAGAAAAAAAAAGAAAT
>NW_019479701.1:0-942 GCF_002814215.2 Seriola lalandi dorsalis | reverse complement strand
TAAAGCTTCCAGTAGATAGTCTGGGGATGTGCTTTGTTCAAATCGGTCACATGGATGTGTTCTTCCCCCAGGTGATGAGATGTTCTCAGACGCCTTTAAAATCAAAGAAACTAAAAGTGGCTTGTTCTATGAAGTTGAAGGAAAGGTGAGTCATTGTTACACAAAAGAGCTGACATGATTAATCCTTGAGGCAAGCAACTGGAAAATGATGGACATCGGTTTTGATAACTAATCAATTGTCTCACTAGTACAAGCCAAAATAGATGGAAAAAGGCCTAATATTCTGTTCCCAGCCTCTCAGATGAGAGGATCTCCTGCACATGTCATAACCATAAAATATCATTTTTAAACTATATATTTGTAGATGTTTGGACTTTTGGTCCAGCAAAATAAGAAATCTGAAGAAGCTTTGTTCAGCTCTGAAGTTGTGAACAGTGTTTAGTTTATATAGTTTAAATTTAAGAAAAATCATCACAATCAGCTGTAGCCCTGATACATGGGTCGATGGCAGCTGTATTATGTGTGGTCAATCTCTGGAGCTTTCTCTCCATGTAGTTGGCCTAAAGCTAGACCACACTGAAAATGACATTTCACCAGTTCATCCTGTTCAACAAATGTCTCTAATCTCTTGTAAAATCTATATTAAGGCATTTCCGACTTGTTATTATTACACATCCATAACTTTAAAGATAAGGTGAAGTTAAATCATGCCATTGGGTATTTCCAGTTACTTTCCAGCGGAATGTGTAAATACAGTGAAGCTACCCATGTGGAAAACCAGTTGCTTGATAATGCCATAACCTATTTAAAAATAATACATAAAATTTAGACACAATACAAAAAATACAAATGCATGTAGTGTTGATGGGCTTCTCACTTCTTCACTTCTCACTAATTGATGCCCCCCCTTATGCCTGTCCTGTGTTCTCCCCTGCCTATTGT
>NW_019479700.1:0-942 GCF_002814215.2 Seriola lalandi dorsalis | reverse complement strand
TAAAGCTTCCAGTAGATAGTCTGGGGATGTGCTTTGTTCAAATCGGTCACATGGATGTGTTCTTCCCCCAGGTGATGAGATGTTCTCAGACGCCTTTAAAATCAAAGAAACTAAAAGTGGCTTGTTCTATGAAGTTGAAGGAAAGGTGAGTCATTGTTACACAAAAGAGCTGACATGATTAATCCTTGAGGCAAGCAACTGGAAAATGATGGACATCGGTTTTGATAACTAATCAATTGTCTCACTAGTACAAGCCAAAATAGATGGAAAAAGGCCTAATATTCTGTTCCCAGCCTCTCAGATGAGAGGATCTCCTGCACATGTCATAACCATAAAATATCATTTTTAAACTATATATTTGTAGATGTTTGGACTTTTGGTCCAGCAAAATAAGAAATCTGAAGAAGCTTTGTTCAGCTCTGAAGTTGTGAACAGTGTTTAGTTTATATAGTTTAAATTTAAGAAAAATCATCACAATCAGCTGTAGCCCTGATACATGGGTCGATGGCAGCTGTATTATGTGTGGTCAATCTCTGGAGCTTTCTCTCCATGTAGTTGGCCTAAAGCTAGACCACACTGAAAATGACATTTCACCAGTTCATCCTGTTCAACAAATGTCTCTAATCTCTTGTAAAATATATATTAAGGCATTTCCGACTTGTCATTATTACACATCCATAACTTTAAAGATAAGGTGAAGTTAAATCATGCCATTGGGTATTTCCAGTTACTTTCCAGCGGAATGTGTAAATACAGTGAAGCTACCCATGTGGAAAACCAGTTGCTTGATAATGCCATAACCTATTTAAAAATAATACATAAAATTTAGACACAATACAAAAAATACAAATGCATGTAGTGTTGATGGGCTTCTCACTTCTTCACTTCTCACTAATTGATGCCCCCCCTTATGCCTGTCCTGTGTTCTCCCCTGCCTATTGT
>NW_019479699.1:0-942 GCF_002814215.2 Seriola lalandi dorsalis | reverse complement strand
ATACTTGCCCTCATTTGCTTGAACACTATATTCATAGAAACAGGTGCAATCTAATTTCTTTCTTTTTTTTTTTGCTCTTTAATGGGAGCAGCCTCATGAGGCCTCACCTCAGTTTCCGGCCTCCCTCTGCAATCTTTGTCTTGTTCAAGAGGCCGGCTTTCTCCAGCTCCTGAGAACACATTAAAAGGGGTTTCAGGTGCATTAAAAACTGCACTATATTTAAGCACTAATATCTATATTAACACTGATGTTCTAAGTCAATAATAAGAGCATGTGAAGACATGTTTAAATGCTAACATTAAAGTACAGCAGAGGGCTTTTCCTCTGTTATACTTTACTGCATCCTGAGCAGGCCCATTTAACTTGACTGTTGCATCATTCAAAAAATAGCAGGAGGGGAGTTACTCTACAGTCTCCCACTGCGGTATGGCCCCGATTAAGGTGCAAGAGAAGAGAATTAATACTAACTATGAAGTGAGAACACTATGGAAAGACAGTGAGGAACATTATCTATCTATCTATCTATAAATATATAAGCAATGTGGTCTCACTGGTGTGCAGCCATCGCTGTCTGGAGAGCTCTGAGGCGACGGAGGCTCCACGATGATGTTGGCCACATTACGAGAATAATCTCTGCTGCACTGCTGGACCAGCTGAAAGACAGGAAGTCGCCATCATCAGCTGAGTTCATTTTTCTGTATGTGTATATGTACTAGTGCAGTGTTTCCCTCTGTTTATATTTATCTGCATTTCCTCTTCTCTCTGTGTGTGAATACCGTTCATGAGCTCACGCTGTGTGTATGAATGTGTGTCTGTGTGTGTGTTTGTGTGTGTCTGTGTTTGTGTGTGTGTTTGTGTGTGTGTTTGTGTGTGTGTGTGTGTGTGTGTGTGTGTGTGTGTGTGTGTGTGCTTTGTAGGTGAGTACCTTGCCATTCTCAATCA
>NW_019479698.1:0-942 GCF_002814215.2 Seriola lalandi dorsalis | reverse complement strand
GGGTTTCTGTCTGACAGCGTTCAGCTGCAGTTTGTCCTGATGACGCTTCACTTCCTAACAGCCTCTTCCTTCTGCTCCCGACAGATAAATAAAAGTGGAGGTGGCTCCGCATCAACCGCAGGCTCTACGACCGAAGAGAGAGACCCTCTACTGCAAGATGAAATACACTGACACACACACACACACACACACACACACACACACACCGCGGTTGTCGTGACGACCGACATCATTCCAGTATCTTGAACTGAAGCGCTGCCACAAGCCGCTCTGCTCTGAACACACTAATGAGACTTGTGCAGCAGCGACGCCATTTTGTTGTTGTTTTTTGTACTTGACTGTAAAGTTGATGAAACCCTCATCCTCAGACGCGTTCACTGTCACTGTGTTTGTGTCGAGGCTGTCGGGTTGAAACTGTCTGAAAAACACTTTTTGTACAAACCACTACCAAACAAAAAAAAGAAGAAAAAGAGAAAAACTGTATTTCCAGTTACGTGCCACAGTTCGATCTCGTCGTCGGGAGCAACAGTCGACAGTTACCATGGAAATGTTTCTGCATTAACAACAAGGGAACGAACAGGCAGAACAGCTCCGTCTCTGTCTCAACGACTGACTGACTCTGTACAGTATTTTACCGATGTGCCTTCATGAAGAGGGAAACTTCTCGCCGTCTACTTCCACCTCCAGCTCCTTGGATTTCAAGGATCACAAATTAGTTTGTGTTGTAGCGGAGAAACACTCCTCTGACAATCAGCGACTCCTGTTTGTGAAACTACTGTCCTCTGTAAAGGTGTGAATGTTGATGTTAATGACGCCTCCTTATTATGAATATAGAAAAAGTGAATGAATTAAGAGAAAGTTTGAGGTAATTAAATGTGCCATTTGAGATTCTAATCATCAGCGTTGTGTGACGGTGTCTCACTGTGACAGGAGCTTCGTGAA
>NW_019479696.1:0-942 GCF_002814215.2 Seriola lalandi dorsalis | reverse complement strand
AAAAAAAAAAAAAAAAAAAAACAAGATGATAGATGCTCACAATGATCTCACTGCTGGAAACGTGCACGGAGCCAAGGACAGGCCTGCTTTCTTTTTCACGGCCTCCTTTCACGTCCTGCTAAAGTTTTTTTCTAAACTTCTTCCACTAAATGTGTTGTCTGCCCTTGCATCTCTTTAAAAAAAAAATAAAACTAACACACATTATTTGGAGGTGAGCGCACAGAAAGGATTTGTCATCCTACAGATCCTGCCAAACGCTCTCTGGGAATCAATCACTCTGACACAGCAAGAAGAGAGATATTTAATCCTGGGATTTGGATTTTAACTCAGAATCCATGGCTTCAATTTATCGCAGTGTGGAGCCACACTTGGCCGGCCTTTTGACAACAACTCCATTCTTTGTGGAGAGAGAAGTTTTCAGAGTGGATGTCTGAAAAGGCAGCGCATGAAACTCATCCACCTGAATATCATCACTCAATTGAAGATCTAGACTGAAGATTAAAGTGTATTGCCTGCCATCGTTTATAACATTTAAATCCTCTGGAAACATCGGTTAAATCGCTGTCTGACTGTCATTTTTTAAGCTAGTGTACATGTTTCCAATCATGAAGTTTTGAACCATGGATTTGATCCAGTTAGGATGAATGATAATGTGTTGCAAGAGAATCCTTGGATACATCTAAGCAGTACAGTATGAATGAAGAAAGAGGAAATGGCTCAGTGCTCTACTAGATAGGATTCAATCTTATTTTGTTGTTGGACAGTGATTTTCCCAATTAATTGCTTTGTCTGCAAAATTCCTCAATATTATGTATTTAAATTGTTTGTCCACAACCAAAAAATATTACATTTCCTACCACAAAAGACATTTGAGAAATTTAAACTAGAAAGGTTTTGGCATTTTTGCTTAAAAATGACTGTGTGTGTACATGCAGTGCACTG
>NW_019479695.1:0-942 GCF_002814215.2 Seriola lalandi dorsalis | reverse complement strand
AAAAAATAAAGACAGGCTCTTACTCACAGCTAGAGCCAAATAGCATTTTGTCTCTGTGAATCTGCTGGAAATTGACATATCTTTAATCAGGGGAGGGAAAAATTGGGATGAAAAGGACATGTAAAAGCTGTCACCAGCCTTGTTTATGGCTGGTTGTGACCTTTAGTTGTGCTTCTATGTGGAAACAGAACAAAAATTACAACACAACAAATCTGAAGAGTTAGTTTCAGAATCAAATGTTTGTGTCCCATAAGAGAGTCTTGCAAATGTGTTAAACATTTTTATTTTTAAACAAAATACTGTAATCCATTGAATGCTGAAGTTGCAACCTTCAGTGACATTCAGCTGGCTTTTAACGCATAGCGTTGCTTTTGTCATTATCAATCTCATCAGTAAACATGCTACAAAGGTGATTAGTCAAGGAGAATGTAAATGGACTTCCTTGAGTAATATCTGCGTATGTGAAAATCAACCACTGATTAAATCTTCTCACATAATCTTGGTTTACTATCAACAAACCAAATCCAGAAGTCACAGTTTCAGGCTGAATCAAGAATTTGGGTCAAACTCAAATCCAGGGTGAACATCAGCATGGAAAAGCCAAGAAACGGCTGCATTTATCCGACACATTCCTGTATTGGCGCAGCTTCCAAATGCTTCACTGTAGCTCTGTACGGCATGTAAACACTCAATCAGTTTGAGACTGACGTATTAACGACATTGATCCACAGCTATTTCACTCCAGCACAGATAAGAGATCCACCATTGCTCCACAGAAATTAAATCAGGGACCATATCTCACACTGGTACATGACGCATTATGAAATATAGAGGCAACCATGCAAGCTGGGTAGGTACTGTGTTGGCACTGAGACGTGTGTGTGTGTGTGTGTGTGTGTATATATATATATGTGTGTGACTTTGTGTTGCAGGGAATGTGAC
>NW_019479694.1:0-942 GCF_002814215.2 Seriola lalandi dorsalis | reverse complement strand
TGCTGAAATATTTATTATTTATATGAGGCCCACAGACACACTGACACACACACACACACACACACACACACACACACGTATCACAATTGCAATATGTTTTTTTGTCTTTTTTTTGCATGTTGTTCAACCCTACTCTGAACGGAATCTTAAACTTTAAGTTCACTGAATGACCCCAAACTAAAATAACTATTTATGTAAGAAAAGGCAGAACAGCTGAGCCTTCATTTAGTATTATATCACATTAGTGGCATCAGTTATACTCCTGTTTAGAAAATTTCCATCATGTGTATCACTAACAAGTATTAGTCATGTCTAAAAATGTGTGAATATCTGACTAACATCCCCTGATGATAATGCTGTTAGTATAAGCTTCATAGACCGACAGGACAAGCCAGTCCAGAGCCACAAATCCCCAAGGCTCTAATTCAGTCCTTTCAAGGTGATGAGCTTAAAACAACCATAAGACGTGCGCAGAAGGTGAAGTGGGAGATTCCTACTACTGTTCACTATCTGCTTGCTGTCAACAACAGCTAATGACTGTAATCTGAACATTACATACGCAACAATACTTCAGTAAGATCATTTTACAGCATGCTAAGTCATGGTCACCTAAAAGTCAGTGTAAAAACAATTAATCGTTCAGTAGATATCAATTCAAATGGGTTTTTATAAAACAAAATCATAGCAGAAGATTATACGTCCACACAAATAGATATACACACACAAATAAGTGGTACAGTGTTGGTGCCAAGTACAGTCAGCTGTAGTTGACGTTCTGCTGCTCAGTACATCCCATCCTACACAACTCTCACCATCTGCCTGCTTCTCGAAAACAGTTTAATTTCACATAATCAAAACAATGAAATTATTCCGCATGCAGTTTAATTTCGCTCAATTCACTCTCATTTAGTTCATAGAGGATGTTGTTTAGCACACTGCTGT
>NW_019479693.1:0-943 GCF_002814215.2 Seriola lalandi dorsalis | reverse complement strand
TTTGGTATGTTTTTAGTCTGTCATGAAGTCATACCGAGGTCGAGGGCGACAGGATGATGTTTCCAATGGAGGCTTTGAGCTCGTCAATGGTGGCTCTGTTCTGGTGCGTGCCGTTGTTTGGCTGAACGGGCTTGATTTCTACATGGAACTTCCTGGGTTCATCTTCATCCTCTGAGTCGCTGGACGAATAGAAGGAATTCTCTTTGGCATGTGAGCAAAAAACAAAAAAAAGTCAAGGAGACAACGACTACAGAGCAGAAAAAGAGAGAGAGCAAGAGAGAGAGAGAGAGATCATCCACAAGTCCGGTTTTGTTTAGTCTTGGCCTCAGACTGCAGACGGGTGTGAGCAGAAAAACAAATGGCAATAAAATCTTTGATGTCGTCCAAGCTGGACTGAGCCTGAGAGTGAGAACAGCATCAGGACAAATGGAAAGGATATCGTTTTCATTTACTTCTGGTCTGATACAGAAACCCTCCGCATCGACCTGCGGGACATTCTACAAAAACACAAGCAGAACAAAGTTATGTTTAAAATAAATGTATTGTATGTGTATGCTCAAATTTTAAAGCAGGGAAATCTTTGGATTTAAAAAGAAATGTATCAACACTGTGCTACAATAGTTTTTTCTTTTAAAATTATATTTGAATTGACATTTTCAATCAAATATTAGACAAGAAATAATTCCAATACCTGTTGACTTTTACCTGTAGTTGGTTTCAACCATGTTTGTCTCTCTTCTGTCTCATGCTAAATTTGAACAAAGTCAAACTTTATAACTTTATTAAATGTATTATTATTTTAGTGTAGATCTTGTCATTTAATCAGTACATATAATTTCTAGCATGCTGTATAGAAAGTATCTATAATTATATTACAAACAAAATGGTACACAGTGGAAGTATTAGAAATATCAGTATCTACACTCTATTCACACATAAAGTT
>NW_019479692.1:0-943 GCF_002814215.2 Seriola lalandi dorsalis | reverse complement strand
TAGTGCTTCATGTAGTCAGGTGTAGTAGTTTATATATTCAGATTTCGTACTCCTTCCTGTTGTCAGATGTAGTACTCCTTCCTGTAGTCAGATGTGTACTCAGATGTAGTCCTTCATGTACTCAGATGTTGTACTCCCTGTAGTTGGATTTAATACTTCCTGTAGTCAGATGTAGTATTCGTTCATGTAGTCAGATGTAGTTCTCCTTCCTGCAGTGAGATGTAGTACTTCATGTAGTCAGATGTAGTATTTCATGTTGTCAGATGTAGTATTCCTTCCTATAGCCAGATGCAGTACTCCTTCCTGTAGTCAGATGTAGTACTCCTTCCTAGCAGATGTAGTACTTTGTGTAGTCAGATGTAGTACTCCTTCCTGTTGTCAAATGTAGTACTTCATGTAGTCAGATGTAGTACTCCTTTGTGTAGTCACATATAGTGTTTCCTCATGTAGCCATATGTAGCACTCCTTCATGTAGCCATATGTAGTCAGTTGTAGTTCTTCCTGTAGTCAGATGTATAGTCACATGTATTGCTTCCTCATGTAGCCAGATGTAGTACTTCATGCAGTCAGATGTAGTACTTCATGCAGTCAGATGTAGTACTCCTTCATGTAGCCATATGTAGTACTCCTTCACATGTTGTTCTTCATGTTGTCATGTAGAACGACATGTGACGTAGTACTTGCTGTTGTCAGTTGTAGTTCTTCCTGTAGTCAGATATATTACTTTTTCTGACTTCTGGCTTCCTCATGTAGTCAGATGTAGTACTTCCTGTAGTCAGATGTAGTACCCGTTCCTGTAGTCAGTTCAAGTACCTCATGTAGTCAGATGTAGTACTTCTTCCTATAGTCAGATGAAGTATATCCTTGCTATAGTCAGATGTAGAACTCCTTCCTGTAGTCGGATGAAGTACTTAATGTAGTCAGATGTAGTCCTTCATGTTGT
>NW_019479691.1:0-943 GCF_002814215.2 Seriola lalandi dorsalis | reverse complement strand
ACGAGCAGCAGATGTCCCACTTCCTGTGTAAACAGGAAGTTAAAAGACAAAACAAGTCCCTTGTTCCTTGTTGCTGAATGTGGGATCTTGTGTTTGTTTTGTGTGTCTTTTAGAGTTTGTAATATTTGTAGAAATCTGTTGTGTGAAATGGTGAACAATCAATTTATCACATATCCAGAGGAGAAACATAAGTTTCATATTTTCTTATTTTTTGTTTTTCTACCAGATAACATCAGGATCCTGCAGCCAACATGGATGCTGAGTAAGTGAATATAATCAAATATGATATAATTTATCAGTAGCTCATGTTTATTGTCCTGTTGATGTTGAATCAGATGTCATTCTTCATGTTACAGGAATTTCTCATTTCTAAATATTGTCCATTTAATGTTTATGCAGCTTTGGCTTCTGAAAACAAACAATGACACATGTGACAGAAATCACATCTGCTTAATGATCAAATAGATTTTCATGGCTGCAATAAAAGAAACTGCAACACAGATATGATAAACATTTAGTTTTTTTGCAAATAATAATAATGGATTTGTGAATTTTTTTATTTAACAAATCTACTAAATTATCTACTAAATTTCTCCCAGCCTGACAAATGTTTTTACGTCTCTGTCTGCAGGAAGAGATTGTCTGCGAGGCGTAAGCATACTCTGAAGGTAAGAAATGAACGAATAGCAAAGAGATGCTGATGTTTGTCTGATGATGATGATGATGATGATGATGATGATGATGATGATGATGACGATGATGTGATCTGCAGAGCTGTATGCTGGTGGTGGCGAATAATCTGTTGGAGGCTGAAGCAGGAGTGAAGGCCGATGAGAGGGAGAAGTTCCTGGCCGATAAATGTCCTCCTATCGAGCTGCCGTACTCCAAGGACGAGCTCTTGGTGAGAGGGAGCGGGACCGACTGATTGGTTCACACATATCCT
>NW_019479690.1:0-943 GCF_002814215.2 Seriola lalandi dorsalis | reverse complement strand
CCGCCCGTATGTCTTCTCTAACCTTCTTTGACCAGCAAACCTTTGATGCTTTTCAACAGACTCTCCACTCTAGTGTTTCCTCTCTTTTCTCCGTTTTTGCTGCACACCTCCTGCTGTCGTTTACACTTGGTTGCCTTGGAGACGGTCAGACAGACAGGCAGGCAGGCAGACAGTGGTTTTAAATGCCAGCAGGCTGTGTGTTGCCTGACACTTTAAGACAAAGTGAGAACATCAATGTTTTGCCAACTGTTTTCTTTTTTTTTTTCTTCCTAGAATTTGTTGTGGTCTGGATTTCATATTTTCTTCATCCCCACTCTGTTCAACAGAGATAATAAAATCTTCTTTTCGCCCTACTAAAATTCTCCCCCATACTCTTTGGTGTTTCTTCCATAACATTTGACTATTTTGTCCTGAGTGGACCATTAAATGAGGACATTGTGCTTAGTCTTAGTGAATCCACTCGGTGTTATCCCACCTGGAAATACTCTTGAGGACAGATATTTGTGATGCCCGGAAATTATTTGACAGGCTGAGTTTTCCATCCAACCATTTCACTTTTTTTTGTTGTTGCTGCCTGTGAGCTTCCTCTGTTTCTCTGATGTAACATAAAGCCACACAAAAGTATCTGGTAGTGAAGTGCAAAAAAAAAGCAAAGGTTTTGCTAAAACTACAGACCTTACCAACCCACATAGATGAGTCATCTTCAGGCCTCTCGATACAAATGAATGTACCTTTTCACACTGGGTTCAAAGCGAACTGCAGCAGCAAAAAAAAAAAGACACCTTTTATACCTTTTATACACTTCAAAAGACACGACAAACAAGTTTTATCTTTGAAATAAAAGTTCAAAATAAACCCTAATTTATTGTAAAAGGGCACAACATAGAGAATGATGCTTTTATTACCATTACAAAAACTGTTTGTCCTGCATACATTACACACC
>NW_019479689.1:0-943 GCF_002814215.2 Seriola lalandi dorsalis | reverse complement strand
TAGCAGTTGAAGACATGACGCATCGATTTTCCCACTCTACTCTGCTCATTTCTTCTTCTCCATTTGTATGTCTTTGTAAACAGAATGCATTGGAATATATCACAATGGCGGCATTATCCAAAATATTTGCTGTGGCCACAACATACCCGTATCAGGTGGTGCGAGCTCGCCTTCAAGACCAGCACAATAGATACAATGGAGTTATTGATGTCATAAGGCGGACATGGAGGTATGATAGCAATCTTCTGACAAATGACTGAACATGCCATCTTAGTATCAGTCTCTAAATTTGGCTGTTGTGTCCAATTTGATTCAGGGTCATTATTCTGTCACTTTCTCTGCAGGAACGAAGGCGCCGCCGGATTCTACAAAGGCATATTCCCCAATTTGATACGTGTCACTCCTGCCTGCTGCATCACCTTTTTAGTGTATGAGAATGTGTCTCGCTTCCTTCTGGGACAAAATAAATGAGGTTTAGAAGAAGAGCACGGAGCTGCAAAGACTCCTGAGTTCACACACACAAAGAGGAAAGCAGACTGAAAGTGAACTCCCACAGCACATGTAGATGTGCTGATGTGAGATGTGAGAAGCTTTCATCTTCACTGAAAATGAATGAGGAAGTTGCCAAACTGAGTAACAGAATCAACAGTGGATTTTCTTCCTTTCAAGACAGATCCTGGAATGTGATGAGGAGGTATCATCTGTCTCTGATTCATCTGAAACTCCACCATGACTGCTCACCCCAGTGGATGCAATGCTGTTGTGTTAAACTGATGTCTAGGTCTGTTTTTTGGGCTTGTATCAGGGAAGAGAGATAAGTGAAATATTTCATCATACAGTAGTTATGTTTACATTTTATTTTTCTTGCGGCAGAAAGGGACACAAGCTGAAATGTTAAAAGCTGATTATGAACAGCAAATAGAGATCTCCTCAGGTTTCTAGT
>NW_019479688.1:0-943 GCF_002814215.2 Seriola lalandi dorsalis | reverse complement strand
AGAAAATACTCTGTGTGAAGGTTGAGCAGATTCTCATTTCAGAGCTCTTACCCCACTGACTCTGACAGTGCATTTTCTCCTGCATGTCCTCTGCAAGTTCATACATTGTCCTTCATACAGTACATGACGTGAAAGCAAAAAGAAAGGCACTTAAGAAAAATCAATACATCAAAAAACATATGCACAAATATAGATATTTATCGGGTTCCTGAAAATATGTGTTGACTTACATAGATGCAGAAAAATAATAATGAAATTTCTGTGAATGTCTGCATCCATACAGGCACAAGGCTTTTTGCTGACAGTGGAGCTAGAGAAAGGAGAGATCCTCACATTAAAGCAACTGGGAAAAACATAATAAATAATATTGAAATAGTTTGCAGGTCATCTGCTCTATAGGACATCAAAATGTAAAAACAGTTAGGAATACAAACAAGAATGGAATATAAATATTAACAAATGCAATAATATTAATGCAAACTTGTTTGTCCCGAGCATAATCAGCAAATCTCATTATTATCATGCACCTCTGCATAACTGGGACTCTAGATATATTCCCAGCATCACGATAAATACTGGTCCTGTTCTGTTTCTGACAGCTCCATTTCCTGTCCCTTTGTTGGTTTCATCAAATCATATATATGGTATAAATATTGCAGCATGCGACATTATATGTATTATGTCCCTGTTGTGTCCTTCAGAATAGTTAATCTAGCTCTCTGCCTGTGCTCCCTCCTCCTCCTCCACTCCCACTGACCATGTCTGCCTCACCTTACACCCCCAAACATTATTTGCCCATTCCACCATGTAGTTATTCAGCAGCGTGCAACCATGCATTAATGAGGTTAGTCATACAACATGCACACACGCACGCACGCACGTACACACACACACACACACACACACACACACACACACACACACACACACACACACACACACA
>NW_019479687.1:0-943 GCF_002814215.2 Seriola lalandi dorsalis | reverse complement strand
TTTTTTTCTTTCTCTCTATCCCTCTTTCTTACGGTTAGAATAACACGGTTAGAATAACACGCTGATACTGAGCTCATCCATTTTACAAAGCAGACGCATGAGTGGACAGGTTAGCTTTCCACACAGAAACACACACACACACACACACACACACACACACAAGCACACATACACTTATGCACACACCTGCACATTAACTAATAGGTGATATTCAGGGTCTTAACATGAACATTTCTCCACACAAGACTTGTTTTAAGTTGCACTTCACTTTGCTGGTTGTTTCAGTATTATGTTAAGGACCAAAAACAAGTTTTTCAAACTGATTTGGGAGATGATGAGCTCAGCAAAGACATCCTTTTATTTAGTTAAAATAGTATCAGACTGTTTTTCCCTCTGTTTTCTAGTCATTTTGGGGTGAGTTGTAAAATTAAAGGCTCCAGATTTTAATTTCAGGGGTCATGTGAGGACCAGAGAGCAGAGTAAACTCTACTGATGGGATTAGGATTAAAATAGATTTAGAAATCTGGCATCTCACAGCGATGCTCTGTGTTTCCTCACGACATGCTGCGACCTCGACACTCCGCAGGCCACCATGTAAAGATGTAAAGCCGCACGGTCCATGCTGCACTTACACACCATCTGATCTCCGGAACAGGTATTCATCCTGTGTTTTTAAAGATTCTTCACGAGCGATGAGTTTATGTTTATGTGTTTATACCGGAGAAAGAGAGGAGGAGGGACTGTTGAGTGGAGCCATGAGTATGTAATGTGAGATGTTTGTCATGAATGAATGCAGGACAGAGATCAATTTTCCTCACTTGGCAGAGATAAGTACAGAGGGCCACAATCACTCATCTATATCCATATAAAAATAACACAACAAGTGAAATTTCATAAAGGAAAATTATAATAATACTATCGAATATGAAGATGCACCCGAAAA
>NW_019479686.1:0-943 GCF_002814215.2 Seriola lalandi dorsalis | reverse complement strand
GAAATAAATCATGTACTCATCCCGGCAGTAGCCCCCGTGGCACTCAAAATTTCCCTGGAATTTTCTAGTTAATCTATAAAATTGGGTAAAATTGATTTATCTGACAAATTTAACTATATCAGAGAACTTATAAAGTAGTGCCCTGTTTTTATTTTCTATCACTATGTGATGACCTATGACCTCTGCCTATCACATGTGGGCATTACAGGCACAGATTACTTTTTTGGAGGTGATTCAAGGTTTAGTCCTGTGAGTGCATTTAAATTCTGAGACTGTTTTCAGCCTGCAAAAAATTGTTTGTTTTTTTATTTTAAAATGAAATATTTTATTTATTACATGCTCCAACTAAAATCCTCAGGGCCAATATGTTTTTCAAACAGCTAACAGTAATAAATTAAAATATCACATGTTGATTGACTTGGAGTCTGGGATAAGGTCAGTATTTCCATTTGCTTTACTTCTTCACTACTTGCAAAAATGGGACTCATTTGAACAATCACATTATTCCTCAATTAAAACAAATTTGTCAAATTTGCATCCCTGGTGTACACAGTGGAATCACAAGGTACTAGAACAGCTGCATATTCCAATATTAAGTCATAAACATGATACCACTACCCTCAGATGAGTAGCATTAATTGGATTTTTCTGAACAACCACCAGAGCAACAATTAACTGCAGCACTGAAACTCAAGCATTTAACAAAGCCTTGAAGGTAACCATGTGACAGTTTTGACAGTGACTTAACAATTCCCTTTCTTTCTGCAAGGGTCCCTTTTCTTACGCCAATAGCTTATTGTTGAGGCTGTTCACAGATTTGAACAATGCAGCTTGAGGAGTAGTTTCTTGGAAGACTGCAAACATGTACCTGAGCTCTTTGGGATAGGCAAGATTCACTGCATATGGCATCCAAACGAGCATGGAGTAAGGCCTTGGAAATACT
>NW_019479685.1:0-943 GCF_002814215.2 Seriola lalandi dorsalis | reverse complement strand
GAGGCTGTCACCTGGACGCTGAAATCCGGGAAGATCCTGATCATCGTCCCGGCCGTCTCCGCTGCGCTCCCGCGTCTATTTTAACAACCTCCTCCGCTTCTTCCTCCCAACGCACACCAGTCACCGACTTACTGGGAGCACTGGTTTATCAGCAGATGACAAACAGCAGTCTTCTTTTTGTTGTTTTTCTTCTTCTTCTTCTCTTCTTTAACCTTCGGATGTAACTCTCGGGCAAATCCGGATCATGGTCCCGGTGCGCAAAACAAACAGTCACCAATCAATGGATCAATAGAGGAACAGGATTATTGAGAGTGTGTCGCACGAGCAGAAAAGATCATGAACCTTCTCTCCTCTTCTTGCTCCTTCTCTTCCTCTCGGCTCTATCCTTCAGAGATAACCCCTGAGCAGCTCCGGATCATGGTCCCGGTGTCTCCGGTGCGCTCGGTCTCCTTCTTCTCTTTCGTCCCACTCAACAATCAATGGGATCAATGGATCAGTGGCTCTAATAGGTGATTATTTCACCAGTTAAAGACGGATGAACAGCCGTGTCTGTATCGCTGTCTCCCGGTGCGGGAGCTCCGGAGTCCCCTCTCTCACGCGGGCACCGCCGCCGGCTCTCCTTCCGAGAAAGGCATCCCGTCCCCGGCTCTCCTCCGCCTGGTGTCTGCCGGTGGGTGGGTGGATGATGGGTGGGTGTCTGTGGGAACAGCGGACCTGGAGGAGAGCAGTCAGTCAGTCAGTCAGTCAGTTGGTCAGTCAGTGAGCGCGCGGCTCTCATCATCAGCACGAGCTCGGCAATGACATTGGTGTGATACAGTGATACAGCAGCGGCAAAGTGTGTGTCGGTATGTCGGCGAGCGCCTGCGTGTGTGTGCGCGTCTGTGCGTGTGCTGTCCTCTGTGCTCCACACACACACAGGAGGGAGAGAGAGAGAGAGAGAGAG
>NW_019479684.1:0-1073 GCF_002814215.2 Seriola lalandi dorsalis | reverse complement strand
GGTGTACTGGGTGTACTGGGTGTACTGGATGTACTGGGTGCACTGGGTGCACTGGGTGTACTGGGTGTACTGGGTGTACTGGGTGCACTGGGTGTACTGGGTGTAGTGGATGTACTGGGTGTACTGGGTGTACTGGGTGTACTGGATGTACTGGGTGCACTGGGTGCACTGGGTGTACTGGGTGTACTGGGTGTACTGGGTGTACTGGGAGAGGCCTGTAGCGCCGCTGAACCCTTTTCCACTACACCATATATACATGTTTATATACACACAGTTGTGTACAGGTATGTAAAATTAAATGATACAGTACATAGATGTAAGAAACCAGTAAATGTGAGAACAGTGTGTCCATATGTGTGTGTGTAAAATCTAATCAGCGGTTAATTACAGATGGTGATGTCTTAAAAAGGTCAAATTAATGTCATTTAAATTCAACAAAACTCTCAAACCTCAACAACCTTTAGCCCTTTATAACGCACAAAAACAGCTCCCACAACTTACATTTCATCTGCTCTATACTGACGACTTTTATTATTAGATTTTAGACAAGGAGGGAGCGAGCGTTCATGTCCCGACTGTGTACTGAAGAAAGTGTTGATGGAAGTCTTTAAGCATGGACCTAAAGTGTGTGAGCAGCTCCCATCTCTGCCCTCTGCAGGAAGCTTGAGAAATGACACTCAGCGGTTTAGCAGCGTGTCCCTTGAGGTGGTTCAGTGATGGTTGATCAGACCAGTTTTTTTTCTTTCACCGCAAACATTTGAAAGTCTCACGGCAGGAAAGGCGAAGTGCAAATAAAAACATTAGCAGTGACTCAGTTGTATATCAGTGTGTCACAGAGACAGAATGCAGAATAGCATGGCCCTGGAACAGGTACAATTATGTCATGGAGTTGTTCATTTAATTAGTGAAACATTTGAGACAAGTCAAAATGTCAGCCACTTAAGAATCTTTGATAAATGACTTTGTCTCTGAATCTGGTTTGACCTGATGACTGTGCGCGTGTCGCTGCAGGATGGACGCTCGCTTCACCGAAACTTGAAAGTGAACATTTCTGAACATGCTGTAATATGATA
>NW_019479683.1:0-944 GCF_002814215.2 Seriola lalandi dorsalis | reverse complement strand
TTAAGTAGTTAAGTAGTTAGTTAAGAAACCATCAGTAGAGTTTAACATGAACATCATGATGAACAATTGATTTAAAGTGGGTTTAACTTTCCTTAAACATTACTGCTAGTGAGGAATCTGGGCCATGATTGACAAACATTGATGTGTCTGTGTGTTTCTCTCACTTGTTCGCCAGTACTCCATTAACCTGAGTGATGACAGTGGAGAGCTGTCCCAGGCCGAGCATAGAGGTCATGACCCCGTGATAGTGACCAATCTATAAACAAAGGGACATGAAAATGATCAAATAGGGAGAGAATTCAAGAAAGATGTATTGCTTAATATAAACAATAATACAAAAACAGACAAAAATGGTGATCTGTGTGTGTGTGTGTGTGTGTGTGTGTGTGTGTGTGTACCTGGTCTGACTCCAGTTGTATAGCACGGTCATAGCAGGCGGTGGCGTCTCGGAGCAGTCCAATGCTCTCATGCTCCAGTATCTGTTCCCGTAGCGACGGCTCCTCCCTCCTCAGGGCATTCACCCCTCTCACTCCATCAGGCTCATGCATTGCAGCATACAGTGTCTGCAGCAGCCAATAGTAAAACACACGTCATACATTCAGATGACTCATGTTGTAAACTATCAAAATGTATCAGCAAGGATTTATAAAAGTGACATTTTCAGTTCTCTACACTGTCACTGACCTGCAGGAAGGTGAGATGGTCCTGGATGTTCTCTTTATTTTCTAGTATGTAAGCTTCAAAGTGCATGAGGGCGCGAGTGTATGCTTTGGATCGTAGAGAAGCCTTGGCCAGAACGTCCTGTGGAATACCCTTCAGGAAGGCCACCACTCGCTGATAATCCCCACTCTCTGGGATGACACATTTTAGTTTTGCATTAAAGCATTATTAAAAGATGGAGGTTAGTGAAGAACAACGGGAAATTCACTTACATACGGTTCATC
>NW_019479682.1:0-944 GCF_002814215.2 Seriola lalandi dorsalis | reverse complement strand
GTACATGTACTGGTAATGGCTGCTCAGGCCTTTAATGTTTAACAATGTTCAGTTCAGCATTCACAACAGAGCTACTATTGTAATCAATGTGATGATGAAGCTTTTGACACCTTACGGATGAAGACCCTTCTGATGTTGCGATCATCCCAGGTGAACTCTGTGAGCATCTCCACATCATTATAGCAAGGAGCACTGGTGCCTGGAGAATACGTTTATTTACACTTATTTAAAACTTTTTGATGTTATTTTTCATCATCACAAAACATGATAAACATTGTCAAATCTATCAGTTAAAAATAAGGACAGAAGAACTTGAGGTGTTGTCCTACCCGCAGTGGCTTCCTCATAGCTGGGAGGAGCTGGTGCCACTAAGGCCTGTCCACTGGAGGAGCCATTGGTGGTCTTGTTTGCAAGAGAAAGCTGATAGCACAGAAGATGAACAATTTGTTATATTTAAGTTTATAGTCTGTTACTCATTTGAGCTGAGAGTTAATGAATATTTGAAGAAAAAAAATTCTTCAGTTGACCTGAATTTTATATTTCCAGTCTTAAGTATAAACGTTTCAGATCCTAATGGTGTTGCATTTTCTTTAGGTACTGTTCCCCAATCTATCAGTTGATTAATAATAACTAGCATGATATAAACAAAAATACATGTATCTCCCTGAAAATATAAAGTTGTAAACCTTTATTGTACAAAGAATCACAATGTATAATTCATACTATTCCAGATGATTACAAGTGAGGCATATTACAGGAGCTTCACCATCTTAGAAAATTAAGTCTTAAGATGGCCATGACAGATCTACAGATGTCTGCAGATGTTTGATTAAAATATATGCAGTACTGCTGTATGTATTGCATTGTATTGTACAGAAAATAATGACACTGACATGTATAGTGAGGGTCAACAGGGGCCCAACAACAAACGTTTGCCCCAGAGC
>NW_019479681.1:0-944 GCF_002814215.2 Seriola lalandi dorsalis | reverse complement strand
GGCAGCCACCTCCCTATTCTCCATGCAGGAAAAACCCTGTTAATGTTAACAACCCGAACATGACTGAAATATTGATTATTGATTGATATTGATTGTTGTGACACAGTGAAATGACGGATGGAACAAACTGACTTTTACACCTGAGTTTCATGAAATACCTGATCCAGATCCTGCAGCTCCTGATCCAGGACTCTGGTCTTAACAAGCTCCACATCATCACCATCATTTTTAAACATTTTCAGTGAAAATGAAAAACAAGGAAACAACAGGTGAGAGGCTGCTGACATCACCCGACACCTACAGGAGGGTCCTGACACTTTTAGTCCAGTTAGGTTCTGATAAATCCAGACTGTGAAGGATCCAACAGTCAGACTGTGACTGAGCATCAGCCCCAGAGCACAGAACCTTTCTAATTTGTTGTTGTTGTTGTTGTTGTTGTGTTCAGTTGATGAGCAGCAGAGCTCAGCAGGTGGCGTCCATTGTTCAGAGGGCAGAGAGCATCTACTGGTCCACACTGAAGGACATCTACAGAGTCGTCCAGGAAGGTAGACATCTCCTCTACATGATGCTGTGAAATAACAACACTCGTTAACTGCAGCCTGAAACACACCTGACGTCCTCTCTCAGGTGTGAAGGAGGCGGAGGACGTGACTCTGAATCTGACTCCTCTGCAGGAGAAGCTGGAGGAGGTGGAGCAGATGGAGTACCAGCAGGTACCTGCACACTCACCTGTCAATGATTCAGACAACCGATGCCTCTGTCTGTGATTCTGTGCAGCTTTACACACTGTGTCAGCTCAGTCAGTCAGTAAGTCAGACAGACAGCGAGACAGACAGACAGTCGATCGGTTGGTCGGTCAGTCGGTCGATCGGTCGGTCGATCAGTTGGTCAGTCGATCGGTTGGTCGGTCAGTTGTTCGGTCGATCGGTCGGTCGGTCGGTCGG
>NW_019479680.1:0-944 GCF_002814215.2 Seriola lalandi dorsalis | reverse complement strand
TTTTTTTTTTTTTTTTTTTTTTAAAGCACATGGCCTCAAACATTCTTTATGCTTCAATGCTAATTTTTTTTGAATTTGATTTTTTTGTTGGTACTCATTAAACAGTGAGGTAGTGCAGCATGATGACTACATATTGGTTTGGCTCTGTGGTCAGTTTTATAACTGAATCTGTAGTTTTTAACTCCAACTATAACAGATTCTTCCATTAGCACTGTTTGTTAGCACTGCTGTGGCTTCCTGATGTGGGTGTGATGAATATTCTGCTGACAGTGTTGACTAGTGCACGACAAAAGCCAACTGGCAAACATCTTTCCTCTTTTTGTAGGGAAACCCCTGAAGAGGTCACGCACAGTTAAAACTCAATCACAAAATTAGTCTTGAACTATGACAGAAATGATGAATAAAAAAGAAAACATTAATTTAGTTAAGTTACTGTAGGGCTGTTTTAAAGCATCAGTGATGTTAAAGGTTTAACATATGATAATGGTAAGTCAGTAAACACTAAAGCTATTTTCCATGTTATAAATATGATACAATAAGTGAATGCAACTCTTAAGAAAAAATGTTTTAGGTCACCTATAGTACATGTATGCACAAGGAGATAAAACTCAAACATTATATGCCATTAATATAAGTCTTATATGAACTGATATTAAATCCAGTGTTTCCCCTTGATTAATTGTGCAGATTTGTTTTTCATGAGACTAATGAATCTCATTAGTACACTCACACTTTACTGATCTAAAATAGAGTTACATTAAACTGTGAAAGGGTTTAGTAGCAGGGTATGCCACCTTTTTTATATTGAATTCACGCAGCTTGTTATCTTAAATTTCAGTCTTTTCAAATGGTCACCACTGGCTTTGCCTATAACTCTTGATGTTGTAGGCGCTCAATGATATAGTCATGACCTCTTGTGATTTGTTTTTATAAAGCAGTGTGAA
>NW_019479679.1:0-944 GCF_002814215.2 Seriola lalandi dorsalis | reverse complement strand
AAAACTGAAGTATGTATTGATGTCTTGTTTGCTTTCCTGGGCCTCTGACTGTTTGGATAAGACAAGAGCATAGTCATAAAAAAAAGGAGAAATATTTACACCTTCGAAGCAGAGCGACATACTGAGTGTGAAAATAAGGTGTGTGTGTGTGTGTGTGTGTGTGTGTGTGTGTGTGTGAGACATTGATCTAACCTCCAAGTGTTAAACTCTCTGCAGATCACACCAACTTTTAAAGTCCGTCTGGGAGATATGCTCTTGGTGCTGGCTCGGCTCAGTCACAGGAGGAGTGCTGTTGGCCTCCAGAAGATGGCTGCGCCGGTTCTTACTGCTAAAGCTGGTGATGGTGCTGCTGCTCCCCCATGGAGCAGGCATCCCCCTGCTGTTGGGCTGTATGTTGAGCCTGCGAGCGCTGCTGCTGCTCCGCTCCCCTCACATCTCCACCAAGCCCTCCACTGTATTCCTGGGCCAGCTGGCTCTCTCCGACAGTCTGGTTCTGCTGCAGTGGGTGCTGCGGCTGGGAGCGACGCTGTCCTGGTGGATGGAGGAGGTGGGCTGTGAGGTTGAGATGGGCCTCGTGAAGAAGGGGGAATCGGTTTGGTGGAGGGAGACTGTGAGCGTGCTCTGTCAGCAGCTGCTTGATGCCCACCACCTGGCCTCTCTGCTCCTGCTGGGGCTGCTGGGGCTGGAGGCTACGCTGGTGTCACGTTGGCCCCAGCAGACTCGAAACTTCCGGACCTCTCACTGGGCTCAGCTCACCTGCAGCCTGGTCTGGATACTTGTGCTGCTAGACCTCCTGCTATCACTACACTCAAAGATTTTACATAACGCCAGACCTCAGATTTACTCCTCAAAACTCAACGACTCTCAAACTTCATATGGGGGTTTGGGGCCCCCTCCCCCCCTTCCTGTTTTCTCCCCCTGCCTGAGGAGGATATTATGGCTGG
>NW_019479678.1:0-971 GCF_002814215.2 Seriola lalandi dorsalis | reverse complement strand
ATACAGTACAATAAATAATGTGTTCCTGCTGACTGTGGAGAGGAGCTGCAGCCGGAGGGACGATCACCTGATGGGTCACGTGACATGACGGTAACACATGAACTGACAGGTCTCTGTAGGACTCTCACTTTATCATGATTTAAAGACAAGCCTGCATCTCTGACCTGCTCCCATTAGGACTGATTATAATTCACTGTCTCCATGTTTACCTCCATGTTTACCTGTTGTTGTCACAGCTTCATTATAATAAACATGACTCCTGCACTAATTCAACACAGTCTCATCACATTCCCTGCTCTGCTGCTCTCACCTGCTCACAGACTCCAGTCACATCCACAACTGTGAACACTTCCTGCTCTTTCACATTAAAAGCCCTGGAGTCGCTCAAAAGGCACAACCCCTCCCTTTACTGGGAGACTTTTAATTTGAAAGAAGCTGGTTAATAGATGATCATAAATAACAGTGACAGCCTACAGTAACCTGGAGCGTGTTCTGTTGTTGGAGAACTAGACTCGTCTCCTCTCTGACAACTGCTGGACTGCCTCCGCCTGCACCTGATCCCACCCTGTAACTCCACCTGACTGCAGCACTGACACCCTCCACTGCCCCCACGTCTGTCTAATCAGCTCCCTCCAGGGCTTGTTTACACTGTGTGTGCCCTGTTGGCAGGTTGTGATTCCTAATTGGTGTTTTCCAACAACACAACCAGGTTCACAGACACACAAACAAACAGGAGGGGGGAGGGAGGCTCAGCTGACTGGGATAGAGTCAAACTCTCAAATACAAAGGTAAAAGAGCAGAGAGTGGATGTGATGAATGTGATGAATGTGATGAATGTGATGAATGTGATGAATGTGATGAATGTGATGAATGATGAATGTGATGGATGATGGATGTGATGAATGTGATGGATGATGAATGTGATGGATGATGAATGTGATGAATGATGAATGTGATGAATGTGATGAATG
>NW_019479677.1:0-944 GCF_002814215.2 Seriola lalandi dorsalis | reverse complement strand
CAATGCTGCCATGATGGATCTGCTGTGCTTCAGCCGCTGATGGTGGAGCAGATAGGGGCTATGAATCTAAGATAGCACTACATGGATCACTGTAGAGAGGATAATAATTCAGAACCTCATCAAAACACAGAATGGTGGTGATTTGTCAGTGAGAAGCCTCTCATGAATACAGAAATGGATTGTGGTAACAGCTGACTGCCGGGGGCTGGGTAGAGAAGCGAATGAGGAAGACTTTGCTGAAACCTGTCGGAGTTAATAAGTGATACTGTATCACAGCTGGAAACAGCTGGAAAAACACTGACTCAAAGCTGTACGAAGCAAAGTTTTCATGTAAACCATCCCTCATGTTTTCACCAGTAAATCAAGTGGCCACAAAGAAAGAGATTCCATCCATACATCATGTTTAATAAGATGAAAAGTCATGCAGCAACAGAACGTAACGAACCTGAAGAAGAACTTAAAGCTGCTACTGAGGATCTTTTCTATAGAAAACTGTTGGCTGAGTTATAGCGCGTGTCCATATAGTGTTTTTCTCTGGGAGAAAAGTACTGACAGGGCGCTGGGGAGGGCTGCACGTGACTTTTGTTTCTATGACAACAATGTCTTTACAACATATCACCACCGCTTTTCAGTGTCCGGCCGATACGCTCCTACAATCAGGCTTTTCTGTCTCTGTTGTGATAGCTTCTATCCGACATATCATAAAGCCTCCATCTCCTCCATTTTCTTCCATTTCCAGGGTGACGAGTTTCGCTCCCATCTGATCGGCTGCCTGAAAAGGAGCTGCAGTGACGACGCCAGCGCTTTTCTGAAAACTGTACAGATTTTCAACGAGAGGTGCTTGGAGCAGCCACACAAAAAAAGGCGGAGCTATAGAGATTGTGTCTGGTGTCCATGTAGCTATATATAAGGCTATATGGACACTAGACACAATCTCTATAGCT
>NW_019479676.1:0-944 GCF_002814215.2 Seriola lalandi dorsalis | reverse complement strand
AAGCTTTTGTCTGCTGCAGAAAAGCCCTTTTTAATTCCCAACCACAGGGAACATGCCTCAACAGACAAGGGCATCATTTCAGCCTTCAACGGCTTTAAACAGGAGAAGTCCTCACTCCTTTTTAATTGTCAACAAACCAGAAACATAGTCCTGTCTGATGTCACCCCACCGAACCCCACCCTGCCTGATGAGAGGCTTTTTGAGTGTATCTGAGAAAGGACAGTAATTTGCATAAACCCACTGCACTTATGGGAGTCATAGTTAAGTGAGGGGATTGGAGGAAAGAGGGATGAGAACAGAGGAGGGAAATAAAACTGAACAGTCGAGCTGGAAATGACGGAGGAGGAGAAAGTGCCGCGGTTTCACATATTTGCTCAAGTAGATTACTCAGGTCTCTTTCCGGCTTTGCTGCTCGTTTGCTTGTTACAGTCTAATCTCTGTTCACACACACACACACACACACACACACACACACATATACACATGTGTGTGTGTGTCTGTACACGAGCCACACAGTTGCACAAACTGACACACTCAGGCTTTTGTTGATGTGCTGGTATGCAAAGTTTGTTCCCTCAGGCTAGCTCTCTCTCTGTGCTTCCCTCTTGCTTCTCATTTTCCTCTGCGCTATGAATATCTCTGGAATAACACTGATGTCACCGTCGTTGGGTATCAGACATGCTTCGTGTGGTTTTAACCCCTCCCATCAGCGTCTATAAATACACCCCTGGCGCTGACGTCATGGCCAGAGGAGTTGTCACTGACTGATGGGCCAGTGATGTCGGGCAGTGATGGCGCAGGAACAGAATGACCACAGTCGTCTTTTTAACTTACAGGGAGTCGGCCGTTTAAACGTTGTGGCTTCAGTGACTCCACGCCACTTCCACCAAGCCAGGTCACCCACAGCCGCCCAAACTAAGCAAGCAGCCAGCCAACCAACCAGT
>NW_019479675.1:0-944 GCF_002814215.2 Seriola lalandi dorsalis | reverse complement strand
ATCTGGTTAAAATATAGAGTTGAAAACCACCAAGGTGTAAAAAGTGTATGTGGCTTTAAACTAGATGAAAGTCCATTTTAACCTTTTGTCTGACAAACACAACGACCCATGCGCATAGAGGATATGATGTCATTGACAGTCGACCAAAGGACACGGAGTGTTGCCATGATTAAAATGACATATTTCTCTAGGTTTGAGAATTAGTGGAAACATTTGTCTAGTCATTTTTAGACATTTTAATGTGGCCTTATGCACATAATGTCATGTCAGTTTTCAATCTGAGATTTATTCAACAGATGAAATATGCCTTTACACAGCACTTTTTATTCTAAAATATAAAGATCAAACATTCAGGACTGAACTGAGAGCAGGAGAATCATGTAGGAAGCTCCACAGTCTCCACAGAGGCTCATCACAGTGATAAAAAAAAAAAACAATGGAAGGAGTTTTTAAACTTTTTTTTCAATGTTTTTAAAATATTTAAAAGCATTCTTTATTGTTTTTTTATAATAACATTTTACTTACTTTAAATTGTACTGTTTTACAGTTGATTTGTCAACCCACTTGCAATATCTTTGCAGCCCACCAGGGGGCCACAGCAAAACAGTTTATAAGGAAATATTAACAATTTTTTTATATATATATAAAAAAAGCTTTTATCATATGATGTCTTTTTAATTTCATTTACATTTTATTTTGATTTGTTGGGATGTTTTCTATTTGACTCATGTGATGCCCTTTGTTACTTGTATTGAAAAGTGCTATAGAAATAAAGTCTTATTAACATTATATTTCAGGTATAAAATATAATAATGTCCATAACTGTTCTTGAATGAAGGCAGGTGAGAAAAAGAAGCTTCTCACAGTGGAGGAATTATTATCAATGTAGCTGCTTTATGCAGTAAATGGCCACATGTTGGTAACAGCTGTGCTAAAAGCCTGCT
>NW_019479674.1:0-944 GCF_002814215.2 Seriola lalandi dorsalis | reverse complement strand
GAAAAAAAAAAAAAAAAAAAAACCAAGATGATAGATGCTCACAATGATCTCACTGCTGGAAACGTGCACGGAGCCAAGGACAGGCCTGCTTTCTTTTTCACGGCCTCCTTTCACGTCCTGCTAAAGTTTTTTTCTAAACTTCTTCCACTAAATGTGTTGTCTGCCCTTGCATCTCTTTAAAAAAAAAATAAAACTAACACACATTATTTGGAGGTGAGCGCACAGAAAGGATTTGTCATCCTACAGATCCTGCCAAACGCTCTCTGGGAATCAATCACTCTGACACAGCAAGAAGAGAGATATTTAATCCTGGGATTTGGATTTTAACTCAGAATCCATGGCTTCAATTTATCGCAGTGTGGAGCCACACTTGGCCGGCCTTTTGACAACAACTCCATTCTTTGTGGAGAGAGAAGTTTTCAGAGTGGATGTCTGAAAAGGCAGCGCATGAAACTCATCCACCTGAATATCATCACTCAATTGAAGATCTAGACTGAAGATTAAAGTGTATTGCCTGCCATCGTTTATAACATTTAAATCCTCTGGAAACATCGGTTAAATCGCTGTCTGACTGTCATTTTTTAAGCTAGTGTACATGTTTCCAATCATGAAGTTTTGAACCATGGATTTGATCCAGTTAGGATGAATGATAATGTGTTGCAAGAGAATCCTTGGATACATCTAAGCAGTACAGTATGAATGAAGAAAGAGGAAATGGCTCAGTGCTCTACTAGATAGGATTCAATCTTATTTTGTTGTTGGACAGTGATTTTCCCAATTAATTGCTTTGTCTGCAAAATTCCTCAATATTATGTATTTAAATTGTTTGTCCACAACCAAAAAATATTACATTTCCTACCACAAAAGACATTTGAGAAATTTAAACTAGAAAGGTTTTGGCATTTTTGCTTAAAAATGACTGTGTGTGTACATGCAGTGCACTG
>NW_019479673.1:0-945 GCF_002814215.2 Seriola lalandi dorsalis | reverse complement strand
ATCACTTCTACTCTCAGTGAGCTGTACATCACTATTCTGCTGTTTCCAATGATCCCTTAGTACAACAAATGACTGACTGTTGTTTCTCACTGTGGAGCATCAACGTGTTTCACCTGTGTCTTTCAGCTGCAGCCGCTGTGGAGTTTATGTGGTTAAATACATCTCTGCATTTAACCCTTATTCTCCTGTTAAGAAGTGGCTGCTATTTGATTTATAGAGTGTCTGACTTTAATTTTTTGGTTGCTTCCAGTAACATTTCTTCCACATAGCACTACTTTCACTTGAGTACAGTTTTCCAGTACTCTTTCCATCCAGGAGAAATGAAATGAAGGGATGCAACGCGACGTCAGCCTACCTTCTGCTCATCCAGGTACGTCAGGCAGTAAGGAAAGGCAGACACAAGTTAGAGGAAAAGCTGGAGAGACAAAATGAAAGTTGATATAAAAGTTGATGTAAAAAATTACATTCATTCACAAATAAAGGTAATGATTAATAAAGGCTGCAATATTCCATATAACAAGCAGGATCAGTCTTTGTTCTGAGCTGATTTAATATACTTTTATTGTGAATTCTACTTTAATCAACCAATGTACATAAATGATGTACATTACATCTACAGTATATCATTTAGAACCCTAATTATCCCTCTGATTTCAGTTCGTTTACAAACTGTTTGTTTACATTGTTACATTTTTTACACTCCAGTATTATCTTTGTGTATTCAGAAATATCTTTCACTCTTGATTTTTTTGTTATTGCTTCTTGTCATTTTCATACCATGTCATTGTTGAACATATTAATAGACTGCTTACATGTTTGGAAAGGTTGGAGCTCCTGGTATCCACATTATACCTACAATTGGAAAAAAAAGAAAAAAAAAAGAAAAAACAGCAGACTTTAGGGAGGTTTCCTTTAGAATACACACTATTATCCTCTAACACGAAG
>NW_019479672.1:0-945 GCF_002814215.2 Seriola lalandi dorsalis | reverse complement strand
AAAAAAAAAAAACATCCTCCTGGGTATTGTAGTTTTTACAGCCATCAGCACATGTGTGCTGAATGGACAGTTTTCTTTCCAGGCAGCACACTGTTACACATCAACAAAAAGCAGGAGGAAACAACAAATGGTAACTAGCTCTCTGGGTACCATTAAAGTTATCATGGCAGCTAACAATGATGGTCAGCAATGTTTTGTTTTTTTGTTTTTTTAAACTGCCTGTTCAATTTCCATCTGTCTGACCTTCCAGATACCTACAAAAAAAGAAAGAGCGACAAAAATCCATGTTTTTAGCTTGTTCCCTCGACCCCTAAGAGCTTCTCCCTCAGTTGTTCGCTCTCCCACTGCAGCGTTTTCTTGTGCCTTGTTATCATAAATCCATTTCTGTTGTTACTGGGTCAGACTTACTCTCCGATGGGACTTCATGTTGCTTTAAAAACCAATAAGAGACAGCCACTGGCGAGTTTCCGGACAATTTATCATTGTTGCTAAGTGTAAGCAGGGCGCTGTGGTGATGTTTACAAATTTAAAGGCAGGTTATGGGCAGGTTATGGGTGTGTGTGTGTGTGTGTGTGTGTGTGAGAGAGAGAGAGAGAGAGAGAGAGAGACAGCGAGAGAGAGACAACCCACTTTCTGACTGAATGTGGAAGTGTGAACGGTCAGGTGACATTTGAGGATGTCGATCTTCAACACGCATCAACTTGAGGTCAGAGGTTTACTGGATTTAATTATTACTTTTGATTCATGCAAGTCTCATTTAAAATAAAAAAGAAGCAGAGATTACATGAAAGCAATCAAATGAATTCTCTCTGCTGTCTGAGGATTTTACCGATGGGTTTTTTAATGACGCTGAATATTGGATGGAGTGAGCGAATGCTTAACTGAGGAATAAATTGAGTAAATGAACACAATAAAAAGGAAAAGAAGGTACATCTTGGCCTCTAC
>NW_019479671.1:0-945 GCF_002814215.2 Seriola lalandi dorsalis | reverse complement strand
TTTTTTTTTTTTTTTTTAATATAAGGTATTCTTTCATAGTATAAGTGTTCTTGTAATTTTCTTTTAAAGTTTGTCAAGAGGTGACAACAGAATGAACAGGAAAAGTCGTGATGCTGTTAAAATGGACCATTCACTTGTGTAGTTTTCAACATTTAAACTTTCTTTGACAAATATTCTGAAAATAATAATTTATCGTTGCGCTCTATAAGCAATATACTGTGTATAAGATTAACATTGCTAATTTAATGTTGCACTCGAGTGGCCAAAAGGCACAGCTGTTGAGAAAAACCATCACTAGCAGCTGTTAATGCAGTAGATTGAAGTGGTAGTTTGGGTTATTTGACGATGGGTTGTGGGAGGTACTTTTTCTATAGTCAGTGTATTACCTGCAGTAGACTCGGATCAATGCTCTTGCAGTTTGCTAATATGAGTCTACGCTTTATTTTGAAAATTTTCATCATCACTGTCAAACAGCCCTTTCCTGTGGAACTACTTTTGAAACCATTGAACTACCGTATTCCTACGCACAAGCGCACCTACGCTTAGTTCTGTCTGACTCAAACAGCTGTAGTAATATAGTGCGTCCCACAGTTGTGTTCGTGCGTAGGAATACAGTGGTTCATCGGTTCCCAAAGTGCAGTTCCAAAGGAAAGGGTTGTTTGAGAGCAAGATAAAGCGTTGAAGATATTCAAAATAAAGCAAACGCTTAAACTGATATTAGCTTAAGATGCTAAAACATGTTTTTGCGATGCTCCAGGTACCAAAACACAAGGTAACAAGACGCTGCACCACTGCACACCCTATAGTCACAAACAAACGCTACGGATTGCACGTGGAGCTTCTCTCTGAACGCCTTTCAATCTTCACTTTGGGTGTTGGACTTTCAAAATTCACTGAGCCTCATAAGTATCAAACCAACATCCTCAGACGCCCGGTGCAGACTTA
>NW_019479670.1:0-945 GCF_002814215.2 Seriola lalandi dorsalis | reverse complement strand
CCCGCCAGCATCGAATGTTTTATTGACTACGTGAACAGATGTGCCTTTTAATGTGCACAAGATGTGATTCACTGCATCCCGTGAGGTGTGAACTTTGCCTGTGTGCACACAGATACATAGAAGGCGTGGAAGAAGCTGTAATTTCATGCAATTATTCGGCACAGGTGAGTGTCTCTGGCAGCAATAGGAGAGGTGGAAGAAAGTGTCCTTTACCAAATTGGTGTCAGGTTTTAATTTGACTCTGCAGCACACTTTACCTCTGGAGTGCATTTGTGACGAATTGCAGAGAGTGCAGCATTTGGAATCCATCAGTGATCTGCTACTACAGGTGCTTTTCTCTTTTGGGTTTAAACTCTGCTCACATAGGGAAACTTGTCTGTGTATAAACTGTGTGTGTGTGTGTGTGTATGTGTGTGTGACTGTGTTATAGAGAGGAGACGGGGAGGTTCTCGTCAATGCAAATCACTCCCTGCCTGCCATCTAGCCCCAGCTGGCGTGATGCTCTGGCATATTGGCAAGTGAGGCGGGCGGGTCGATAAGGATTTTAACCGCATCTTAAAATGGGTAATGGTGGCCTTTATGTGTGTCATTGTCACTTACCCAAAAGTCACGGCTCCTAAGCGCCACCATCCATCACCTGCCTGCCTGCCACATGCCTCTTTCTGCCTAACTGATTCACTTAAGCTCTGTTTGTTTGTTTGCTCTCAAAGTCACTTTCATTTATGATCGAGCTGGGCACGAGCTGCAATTGCATGCAGGGCTGTACTGTGCAGAGATAGACAGACAGGGGTGGTTAACTTGCTCTAAAATTGCTCACCCACACTAAAGCCTGTCATACTGGATATTACACTTATGTGAAACTACTTTTGCACATTTTCTTCATAACAAAAAGGTGAAACCGTGGTTCGTCTGTGGAGATAGCTGGGTTCAATCTCGATGTGCTCA
>NW_019479669.1:0-946 GCF_002814215.2 Seriola lalandi dorsalis | reverse complement strand
AGTGAGGTGCCCATGTAACCACACACACACACACACACACACACACACACACACACACACACACACACAGAGCAGAAAAGTTGCCCATAGCCATCTGCTTACACCCCAAAAACAACAAAAAATACAACAACCCAGAAAGAGCCCAGCCAAAGTCTATCAATCCAACAGTAACAGACCAGACTCCTCTTGCATTTTATTGCATTGTCTTTTACCAGGAGCTGCAGCACAGATTCATCCACTGCTCTTCACACAATCCGCCAATCTCTTCCGGGCTCGGGTCAGATCTGTGTCTGATCCATCATCATCCAACCCCGCCTCAAAGGACAAATCTCATCCCAGAGCCTCCCCGCCAGCGCGCAGATACGTCCACACAAAACCAAGAACATTCATTTTGACGGGCCTCAAATGAAAGCCCTAGCTCTCACTGAGGGCTACGCTTTTGGAGGGAAAGCTCCAAAAATACATCTGGGAGGCTGTTGGTGCTTGAAAACACATCTGAGAGTGAAATTATAAAAAGAAAAGAAACAGGGTGAGTGAGATTGTCTTGGAATACGTCCATGCAGCCTTCCAAAGGGAAACTTGCGGTGCAGATGTTTATGGATTTGTGGAGGAGGGAAACGTTGATGGGCCTCTGGCAGAGGGATCTTGCTCAGGGCAGACGGATAGATCACATGACCACTGTCTTGGCCCAGACAGCTGTTGCCTCCATCTGTACCATCTATGACCTGCCGCTCTTCTCCTCCTCCTGCTGTAGTGTGAAAGAGCTCAGTACACAAGTAGGGCAAAGCAGTGCACCTCTGGAGGAGCTTGAGAGGCAATTTATTTTCATGTGCTTAACTAATGCATAAGTAATGCATTACTCATGATGATTTAATGCGTGAATTAATGCAGAATATATCACAAATTCCTTTTGCTCACCATTAAGAAAGTGTCGTCAGTCTGACTC
>NW_019479668.1:0-1104 GCF_002814215.2 Seriola lalandi dorsalis | reverse complement strand
TGTCTGTTTATCCCAACTTCATTTCTACTTCACTAAGTGAGACAATGTGAAATGAGATAATGTACCTTATTAGCACTCCAGGTACTACCACATAAGAGGACACGTCACACATACTAATATTGAAACTTGAATACAAGGATATGTTCTGTCATTTGATAACAGTCAGTCAGCCAATCAGAAGACAGGAGGCTCAGAGCCTCCTGTCTTCTGATTGGCTCACTGACCTGTTGTTACTAGAGCTCCAGAGAGAAGCCTGAGAGAGGAGATGTAAAACTACATTGAGATGGTGTTTGGTTCTTAAAACCACAAATATATATTGTTCAGCCGTAGTTGTGGCACTTGTGACTTCAGAGTCAGGTGATATTTGTCTTTTGGTTTGTGCAATGTCACAGCACACATGGTGATTTGACCCTCTGTTGATAGAAGAATATTGATTGGTGCAGTTTTAACTTTTTAAGTTATTCCCTTTCCTTTTCCCTGCCTAATGTACTTCAACTTCAGTTATTTACCAATCCCCAGAGAAGGACAATGAGATGGATAAAGACAACTTTAGCAACTTTTTCTATACGTCTTGTGCCTGTATTACTTTCTTATCTACTGATATTACTCTTGCGGTTGATTTTTTTTGATGAATTTCCTTTTGTATGACCGTGTAGAAGGTAGGAGGAGAGGAGGAGTTTTAGACACGGATATTTTTATTGTCCAACTCTGATGAACCTACACTGGACACATCCCTCTATGAAAGTGAGACTAAGAAAAAATACACAAAATTCACCACACAGCAAATGGACCCAGAGATGTAAGGCAGATGAACAGGTCTTTTATAGCGAGTGTTAAAGGGCATTGTTAAGAGGGTACTATGTAAAGCTTTTAGTGCTACTTTTCAACATTTTTCGCTCACAGCTCAGGTCAGCGTTGCCCCCGCTCTCCTGAAATGACACTATCACATCTATTATATCTGGTACTATTTTGAACCTTGCTGCAGAATGAAATCACAGCCGCTGATAAACAACCTCTCACGACACTGACATGCTGTTCCCATTCATATTCTGTGAGCAATCAGAGATTGATATCAGTTTTCCAGGAGAAGTGCTTCACATATCA
>NW_019479667.1:0-946 GCF_002814215.2 Seriola lalandi dorsalis | reverse complement strand
GTGTGTGTGTGTGTGTGTGTGTGTGTGTGTGTGTTTTGGGGCAGGCAGGGATAGTTTAACATGATGAATGAGTAATTGGCTGCTTGCCAACTAAGGACTTGCACCCTACAGTCACAAGCACATGCAAAAACACAAGCATGTGCAACGAAACAACTGTGCGTGCACGAATGCATCTGCAAACCTGACCTGCTCTCAAATATGTTTGTATGTATAAGCTGAAAAACAACTCACTACGCGTTGAAAACAGTTTGCACTCTTGAATTAACAACTTGAAAACATTCTCGTTATGTGTGTGGCGTGCGGGGTGACAGTTGTGGGCGTGCGAGGAGAGAAAGTCTGCAGTCAAACGGGACCAGCCGTCTGACACAGGGTCACGCTAATTGGGTGATAATGTGTTGTTTCACACGTGCTGTGTCAGGACGGTAAAGACTATGTGGTGGTGCTTGTGAAATGAGCTGTGTTAATGAGCAGCGTTTTGGGCCTCTGCACCAGTTAGTGAGGGAGTCTGGAGGCTTAGTAACAGGCTCATAACATGAGGCTGGCAGCTAAGAGTTATGGTCAAGATATGCAGCGACCGGCAAGAGGGGCATGATACACCATAAAGATAGTTGTGTATTCATTATGTTATCTCTTTACTAACCTGGTATTGCATTCACACAATGACATAATCTCTCCTGGCCATTGTTTTATCCTCTCATATCTCTTCACTTATTTCACAGGCTCACGAGTTGTGCTACAGTACGGCACCTAAAATGACTTGCGAGTTTGTTGCTGAGGGCTTCTAACATGACAGTGAATTATAGCGAGGGCTGGCCCCAGGGTGAGTCTAAATTTTCTCTTCGTTCTGGGTTGACAGACTTTAAGATGCACAGTGCTCTGTGAAAAGAAAAGGCAGAGGAAAGGGGGGAATGCAGCTCACTAGCTTCACTAACACAAAGTTAGCCAA
>NW_019479666.1:0-946 GCF_002814215.2 Seriola lalandi dorsalis | reverse complement strand
TGTTTTCCTAAGATGCAGTGTGTTGACCTCTCAGGGCCACCGTACTCTTTAGGTCATCATTGTAGAAGCAAAATGCTAATCTGAAGGATCTGAAGGCCAGACTGCCAGGATCCGCCATGCTGCAGCACTTGGGCTGTCCAAGCAGAGGCGCACTGTCAAGAGAGGCAAACCAGGAAAGTGCTTGGGGCCCCAAGGGTAAAAGGGGCCCCCGATGGTCCCCCATATTGGCTTTTTGCAATGACACCTTTAAACCCCGATAAAGACACTGTACAGTGCACTGCTGCCCCCTTAAGTGGAGCCCCTGATGAGTGCTGTAGCCATAGTCTACCATTTGGCTGCATGTGAGACATTTAGGGAACATCTGTAAATTGTAGCCTCTGCCAGTAGCCTGTATGTGAGGCATCAAGGGGTCATCCTTAAATTGTTACCTATACCAGTAGCCTGCATGTGACGCATTTAGGGAATATCTGTAAATTGTAGCCTCTGCCAGTGGTCTGCCTGTGAGGCGTTTAGAGGACATTTGTAAATTGTAGACTCTGTGAGTAGTCTGCATGTGCGGCATTTATGGGAATCTGTGAATTATAGCTTTGCCACTGGTCCAACCTATTGTCCTGTGACCAATGTGGGATCAACTACACTGGAGAGACCAACAGTTTGTCGAGCTTGTGACATTCAATTTGTCAGGTCATGTCTGGAGGAAACCAGATAACACGACACTTAGAACTGAGATCAAGCAGTTCAGTCTTGGTTTAATCAGATAAGAGCATCTTGTTTCTCCGCACAGGATCTCTGGAGCTCAGAGAGACCATCAGGTTCTTGGTCACCTCTCTCACCGAGACCCTTCTCCTCTAGATGAGTCCTGTTCAAACCTCTTCATGTAAGAATGATGGAGACCACTGTTCTTCTGTTCTGTCCTCTGAGCTCTGCAGCAGCTCCTTCCTGCTCA
>NW_019479665.1:0-946 GCF_002814215.2 Seriola lalandi dorsalis | reverse complement strand
GATGTCATACAGTCACCAAAGTGTGAGACTTTAAGAGGGACACTGGGACAATAACAGGCTCAATGACTGTGCTTGTGTCTTTTGTTGTGTGTTTGTGATACACATGAACAATATGGATATTGTTTGGAGCACAGATGACTCAGATACAGCACAGGATCTTATCTGAGCAAGAGTACGTGGATATTTTCTCCATTCTTCAGGTGTGTCCCCTTGTTTCTGTGTGCAGAAGAATATTTCACACGAGGGCGTATCCTCACCTAAGTTGGACAGTCAGTTTCTCCACGGAGGCCTGCCGCTCATCTGCGATGGTTTGTGTTCTCTGCAGAATGTCCTTGAGTTTCTGTAGCTGCTCTAGAGTATCAGCCAGCTCTTCCCGCACCACCTGCAGCTGTCCCTCCAGCATCTGCACCCGCTGGACACAGTTGAGCTTGTCTGCCTCACAGCGATGGAGCTTCTCCTCCAGATCCACAACTGCGAGAGGTGAGGAGGACACGAAAAATAAATAAGACCAAAAACAAGGGAAGAGTTGCAAGTATGAAATTCAGTACGAAGTGTGTTCCGTTCTGGTATCAAGTGTCTCTTCTCTGCAAAAAAATTAATCTAAGTGAGAATAACTGACATTAAAACCTCCTGCTTTATGCAGATTACAAAATAACAAGACATACCCATGTCACTCTTTCTGTCGAGCTGGTTCTTCATGTGTTGCAGGCTCTCCTCCATGCAGGTGATCTGAGACGTCCTGACGGAGACATCCTTCCTCAGACGGTGCAGCTCCCCTCGAGACTTTGTCATCTCTGATGTCAGATGGCTGCAAAGAGAAAATTTCATGCAACCATATTCAGTGCAGTCAAAGAAACCATGTTTGTATATAAAGGGAGTGTTAGCTGCAGACAAAAACACACACACACACACACACACACACACACACACACACACACACACACGG
>NW_019479664.1:0-946 GCF_002814215.2 Seriola lalandi dorsalis | reverse complement strand
CGTCTGGTGTGAAATGTTGATGAGTCAGTATCGCATCAGGCTGAGCGAGTCTGAGCAGCACACAGCGCCGAGCCAGCCGACACAGTCACATGTGAATAAATCAGCCTGAAACTGAAGCCGTTGCTCTGCTCGTCACCGTCACTCCGGAGGAGACTTTGTGAAATGTGTTGCGTCCTCGTCTCTGCTTTGTGAACGCAGCCTGTTTCTCTCTGTGCCTGCCTCTGTTTGTTTCCCAGCATGCTCTCTGCTCCGATGCAGCTCCCGCTCCTACAAATGATTTAGCGGCTTCAGGAGCATCGATCGGCCGCGCTGCAGATAAAATAGGCGGGGAGTGGAAGAAATATTACCCATCATCCCCCCCGGAGCCGGCCGCCGGGGCCATGACTCAGGACCGGACTGAGATGGATGGAACTGAGTCAGGTTGGGTTTTATTGGGACGTCCAGTAAAGTGAAACTTTTTAATTATGATAAAATGTAGTTATCAAACTGCCAGAGGAGACGAGCTGCGTCTGAAACTTTCTCTACGTTCTTTCACACGACAACTGTAATAAACAGGAACACAGGATTTATGAGGTTTCATTCATGATGGGAAAGTGTTAAGTAAACTGTGTGTGTGTGTGTCAGATTAACAAGCAGGAAGAAAAGGCGGCAAAAAACAGACGAGGTTTAACACTGAAAGAAGTGATGTGGTTTCAGGATCTACAATGTTATGCTTGTTGTTTTTTGTTGTGTTGTGTGTGTTGTGTGTGTTGTGTTGTGTGTGTTGTTTTGTGTGTGTTGTGTTGTGGCTGTTGTGTGTGTTGTGTTGTGGCTGTTGTGTGTTGTGTTGTGTGTGTGGGTGTGTATGTGTGTTGTGGTTGTTGTGCTGTGTTGTGTGTGTGTGTGTGTTGTGTGTTTATTATTTGTATTCAGGCTTTTACAGTTCTGTTCGACATATTTATTTATT
>NW_019479663.1:0-946 GCF_002814215.2 Seriola lalandi dorsalis | reverse complement strand
TTTTCTTTTTTCAAACCTTAACACTGGGTCCACTGAGCTGAACATGCTTCCACCAGATTTGTGTTTATTAATTTGACCAGGTCAGTAGAAACCCTCCCTGCCCTCACTTTACTCATATATGTGAATGCATTGAAAGGCCTGACTGGTTTAAAACCTCATAGATACCAAAGAAAATGATAAACATGAAGCTCATTTCTGTAAGCTTGAGAGGATAAGAGAGGAGAGGAGTAGTAAAATAGAAAACAACAATCATCCATGTTTGTCCTCCTGCCAGAAGAACAACATGATGGCCCTTATATTACAAGAGGAACTACATGTAACACCCTCATATATCCCTCCTCTTCTCTATCAGATCTCTGGATATCTTCAATAACATGGCATCAATCCAAAGACACACAATCCTCACTGTGTTTACAGGAGATAGATTCATGCACTGCAAACATCTGTGCTTCCTTGTTGTCTGCAGAAAGCAACGGAGAGGCATCCCTGATGGCCTCCCATCCCCCTCATCCCTGCCTCCCTCCCTCCTCCCCTCTCCTCCCTCTCGTCAGTCTCTGTGTGAGGCTGCAGCATCTGTCAAAGGCAGAAAAACAAAGGGAGAAAAGGAGGATTCCTCCAGCTTTACCTTTCAACGTAGGGAGATATACTGTGATTCAGCTCAGATGATGCTGCTCCTCAGCCTCGGCTAACAACATCACATGACCACCAACCACCTGCTCCTGCTTCCTGGTCATATGACCAGATTAGTGCCAGTCAAGGATCCCTGGGAGTTGTAGTCTACCGGACAGCCAAGAGGGAAACTCATTCACTCAGAATAAAAAGTACAGGCAGACAGACAGACAGACAGATAGATAGATAGATAGATAGATAGATAGATAGATAGATAGATAGATAGATAGATAGATAGATAGCCTATGTAAAAATAATGAAATTATGAAACCTATTA
>NW_019479662.1:0-946 GCF_002814215.2 Seriola lalandi dorsalis | reverse complement strand
ACACACACACACACACACACACACACACACACACACACACACAAACACTGGCCTCTCTGGCTTTGCATGCCCTATCATGGCTCTGCTCAGCTGTGGCTGTGCTGACTCATATATTGGCCTCTTGAGACGTGAGGTACTCTCATGGTTTTACATGCATGCAGAGTCTCACTGCCAGGTGAGAGAAAAATAATAGCTTATGATTTTGTAGAAACAGCTATGGTCTTTTACCTGTGAAAAAAAAAGCTGTATAGAAAATCTACTATAAAATAATAGCTCTGGCTCACAGATTAATACCTTTGTTTTCACTCAATGGCATCACTGACTCATCAAAAGCTCTAAACCAACCGTGTTGGTTGATGGGTCATATTTGACCCTTAGCTTCATCATTGCATCATTTAACACAAGCTAGTGAATGTTCCCTATTTCTACTGGTTAATTTAGCCATAAATAAGATTTTAGTGCGTCTGTGGTGTTGTAATGAAAGGTCATATTGCAGCTTTACTCAAGTGTTTTGGATATGTTATGCACACCAGGTATGCCTGGTGGGTTTTACCCAACATGCCAAGTGTGATTAGTGAGGTTATTCATTGCTTGTATGCTCTTAGCCAAGGCTTTCCTGATACTGATTGGATTCTATGTTTGGCTTTTTCAATGCCATCTTTGCCCAGTGTCTTGAGACCCAAAATAGAGGCATACGATGCACACACAGAATACCATTCTTCACTCATACACTACACAGTCACCTCTAAAACAGGCATGCTCACACTCGAACACAAACCCAGATTGGTGGATTTACATGCTCACTGGTATGGGATTGATTCATGGAATGATTAAGCCTGCTGTATTTTCTTGATTGGTCTAAACAGCAGCAGCCTTGTAACTTGTTCAGAACCTTTTATCTACCTCCAGCCTTCACCACTGTGCTGAACACAAGGGAAAAACACAC
>NW_019479661.1:0-946 GCF_002814215.2 Seriola lalandi dorsalis | reverse complement strand
CTCTGCTTTAGTGCCATTTTTGCGAAAAGCTCGTTTGAAGCAGTTCGGGCCAGATTAGTTGATTTTACAGTTTAGTTTTTTTTTTTCTCCTCCCATCATTGAGGGATTGAACAGAAAACAGCACTATAATTGTTTTTCTGAGGAATGTTGGTTTATATAAATATATATATTTTTCTGTTGTGTGGATATACATGGTATGTGTGTGTTTGCCCCATGCGCCTTTACTGAAATCAGTCGTTTGCTCTCTGTTCTCACTTTCTCTAACTCCACCACTGATCTGAAACTCTTGTCGTATGAGATTTGTTTCCATCGACGGTTCAATCCTTTTGCCGGGTGAAAGTTAAAATGGTTAATGTTTATTTGGCCAAAGAAATCTTGAGGTCGGTGTTTAAGTACTCGATTGTGAGACAGAGCTTTGTTTTATGTTTAAATGTGCAATCAGTAGAGCTCGGGAGATCCTGAAACTAAATAACATTCACGATACTGTGTTCTTCTACGTTTCCGGCTGCAGTCAACTAAATGTTTATGTTCTTGCTTTTCTGGAGTGAAGGGGACGAGAGGAGTTTCTGTCCAAAACCTGAAAAAGTTAAAACATCATGTTTGACATTTACGACCGTTTAGTGGAAAACGTTGATCTTTTTCAGACATGTTTCTCGTTTTGGAACAAAACTTTTATTTTATTAATTCACACGTTTTAATGGGAGATCTCTTGCACCATATCAGCGACATATCTTAACATAGTGACTTCTGGGTAACTGATGATCGGTGTTGCCAGTTACAAACCTGCTGCAGCGCGTCTGGTGATCATGTGACCTGTGCAGTATGCAGGCGTCGGTCCAGGCCAGATATCTGTGTATTCCCAAGTGGCTGCAACTTTCATTTTGTTATTTTACACTATACTTTGTGGGGTGAACTGTATGCCTGTTAGTGTGTTGGGTCCTACACA
>NW_019479660.1:0-946 GCF_002814215.2 Seriola lalandi dorsalis | reverse complement strand
AAAAAAAAGCCCAAAGAGCTCAGATCTTGTGCAGCAGAACAGAAACATCACACACTAACTGATGAAGGTTCTGCTCTAAAGACCAATAAAACTAAACAACTGTTGTTTTATTGTTCAGTGTTTACATCCTCATTAATCAGCTGACCCCTCAGGTGTCTCCTGCTCCGGCTGCAACAGTAAAATGTTCATGTTCAAACGATGCATCAGCATCTGATAACATCTTATTCTTTATGTTTATTCAGATCCTCGTTAGCTTCCGCTAATCTGTCATACACAAACAAACAAACAAACAAACAAGCAATCACTGCTGCTGCTGCTGATGAGGATGATGATGATGAGTCTTCATTTTTTTCACTCTTCAGTTGAATGTCATATTAGACTAAATAAACAAGTCAATATGTTCTTTAAAAATCGATGAAAGGATTGTTTGATAGTTAAAAAGCTCCAATTGTGTCGTTTCCTTTTGTCTATTCTATTCTTTTCTATTCTATCCTGTTCTCTTCTACTCTACTCCGTTCTATTCCGTTCTGTTCCGTTCCGTTCCTCCTCGGTACTTTGCTGGGGTAGTTGTGGGTGTCGGCAGGTGGAGCTGCACTCTCTCCCAGTCAACCCTTCAGGAGGGTCCAGGACTCCCTCAGCGAAACGCACAGATTCGCAGACACGCGCGCGCGCACGCACACGCGTACGGCTTGTCAGGCGTGTCAGAGGAGCGCTCGAGCTTCTGTGAGTTGAGAGAGAGAGAGGGAGGGAGCGCGCGCTCCGCGGTGAGCGGGACCGGACAGACTTGAGAGCGGTGTGAGTTGGAGCAGGTTGGCCGCTTGTTTCCTTCCCGCTCCCGGAGGATCATGGTCCTCTGACAGCGGCCGGGCTGCGGGGCGCCGCCGGCTCCTCCTGACCGCAAAATGAAGCGTCTCTGTCGGAGGCTGGCGGTGGCCGTGGCGGTGCT
>NW_019479659.1:0-946 GCF_002814215.2 Seriola lalandi dorsalis | reverse complement strand
TGTCTAGACCCTGGGGGGGTTTTCCTTTACTTCACACAGCCTCTCCCCCTTTTCAAATAAGGTGACATCACAATCGGCTCTAATTGCTAAAGACTCTCACGTCTCTCACTTTTCTTCTCTTGTTTTGCACTAGGCAATAAAAGTTTATCTGTTGACTCAGACTGAAATATTATAGTTGCATGCTTATCTCGCTGTCAGATTGTTGATGGCTGCGATCAGGCGATCTTTCTCTGTTTTCTCTCCAAGAACCCAACAGATTCACATGACCCATTTTTTATAAGATCTGTGTTTGTCCTCGGGGTTTGATTTTTTCTGCAAACACACCACCTCAATCTAATGCAAACCATGAGGCGTGAAATGAAATTCAACTAAATGTTTAATGTGGTGGATTCTTGATCTCGTGGCAGTTTCAAGTCAAGTACAAATAGATTTCATATCACACACTGACAAGAAGTCAAGCCAATCTTTTCTGGAAAGGAGGGAAAACACATTCATCCCTCTATAAAGCTGAAATGGTTTACAGAGTGATGGCAAACAGCTGGGAAATGGTTGGCAGTGACACAAAGTAGGCATGTGATTTGTAGTGAATAGGGCTGACACAAATGTGAGAGACTCGCAGTTGAAATGTTAACTGATACGTCTCCTTCCCTGTGCGTTCGTGCGTCTGAGTGTGAATGAATGATTACCAGAGAGAGGGAGCGTCTCTCCAGGCTGCTCTTGCCCAGGCTCATCACACTGCTCTTTCTGGACTCCACGGTGAAGCTCCGCCTCTCTGAGGAATAGGATCCCCTGGGTCCCGAACGAGCACCCAGCTCCAGATGGCCATTGGGCGTCAAGGTGCAGATCCTCGGGTCTGGAGGGAATTGAACACAGAGAGAGAGAGAGAGAGCCACTGAGAGAGTCTCTGTGTTACTTTTGTTTTTTGTGCCACCCACCCAATATATGC
>NW_019479658.1:0-1271 GCF_002814215.2 Seriola lalandi dorsalis | reverse complement strand
CCAACTCAGTGACGCTAACTTGGGTAAACTAATTGATAGCATTAAGCTAATATCTACTCGTCATTATGTATTAACTGCTGACTGCATTTTCAGATGAGCTTGTTCAGATACTTCTCTAAGAAGAGAAAGACAACAGATGAAGAAGACGCTAGTCAGGTAGCATCATAAGCCTTTTACTGACTCGTAAATGATGATGGTTAGGTAAGAAATAGTATTTTAATGTTCACACTTGTAATCAGATTTGATGTGAGTGTAAATTATATAACGCTGTTAGCGTTACGTTACTCACACTTTTAATGTAATCTTATTAGACAAGTAACATTAGACAGGGAGGAGTTGTTAAACAAAGTGGAGGAGAGCAGAGCACAGCAGCGGGAGAGCTGGGTGAAGGTGCAGGGGAGAGAGATGAGCCTGGGTGCAAACTTTGCCACTGACTCTACCCCCCCCGGATAGCATGCCCCCCACTGCTGAAAAAAATCCTAGAGGAAACACTGCAGAGGCATGGTTAAACGTCAACACTCCCGACCATTGTGTGGATTTACACTGCAGTACAAGCAGACAGAGACAATAGAGCAAGTGGGAAGAATAAAGATGGAGGACTGGTTCTGCTTGTGATGGTGCAACCCCAGTCACATCACAGTGAAGGAGAAGATCTGCTGTTGGGATACTGAACTGTTTGCAGTTGGTCTTAGACCGTACTATGTACCGAGAGAGTTCTCACACATCGTCGCCATTGTTGTTTAAATTCAACCATGAGTAGAGCCTGCAGTCACGTATGACGTCATTCACGAGACTGTTGCAAGAGTACAGACCCAGCACCCTCATGCATTCATTGCAATATCAGGGGATTTTAACCATGTCACTCTCACCTGACTGGCTTCACTCAGTATGTTAACTGTCCCACAAGGGAAAATAAGACACTTGATCTGTTGTATGCAAACATCAAGGAGGCCTACACTGCTTCAGCTATACCACCACTTGGCAGATCTGATCATAATCTGTTTTTTCTTCAGCTTTCCTACAAGCCCTGTGTACTGAGGCAGGCTGCAACCAGCCAGTCATTCAGAAACTGGACCCCGGAGGCCAGTGAGTGTCATAAAGACTGTTTTGAGTGCACAGATTGGAATGTACTGTTGGAGTCACAGGAAAATGTTTACAGCAAGGATCCTGACCTTGATAGAATGATTGAATGTAGCACGGACTATATTAACTTCTGTATGGACACTGTAATACCAGCAAGGACTGTACACTGCTTTCCAAACAACAAACCC
>NW_019479657.1:0-947 GCF_002814215.2 Seriola lalandi dorsalis | reverse complement strand
GTGGGAAGAGTGCTGCTGGGAAATGAGACCACTCAGCAGAGGAAATGAAGGAGGGGAAGAAAAAAAAAGTCGGTGGAGTCGGTGCAAACACATTTCACAGATGATGTCATCAGTGAATCAAATGCTGCTAATGAACGGACTTATGGGGGAAAGAAAGGAAGGGGTGGATATGAGGAAAGGAATGAAGGAAGGAGGAGAAGTTAAGAAAGGAAAGGAGAGGAAGAAATGATTCATGGTGTTAGTGAGTAAAACTTAAAATCAAGACTTTTTACAGCTTAAAAACTTAAGTTTGTTACATGTACTTGTTTAACGTATTTTAAGAAGTTGGTCAAAATGAAAACGTAGAAAAACTTAAGACTTAACTTAAATATATATCGATTGTGCAGCAACATTTTCCCCTTCACTTAACAATAGAGAGGTATTAAGTTAGTACAACTTGTGGCGTATCTAGTAAATGAAGTAATTTGGTCACTTAATGTCACCAAAACTTTTTAATTAAAATTAAGTTGGTTCACCTTAATTAAGCTTTTAGATGACAAAGCATCACTAAAGTAATTGAGTTGGTCTAACTATAAAAGTCTTTTGGGATTTACTCAATAATGGCTAAATTGTTTTTTTTTAAGTTGAGCCAACGTATTTTTTAAGAGAGTAGAATAAAATAAAGAAGAAGATGGAAGGAAGAGGACAGAAGAAACGACAAAAAGAGGGAGAATATGAGGAGAGGAATGAAGGAAGGAGGAGAAGTTAAGAGATAAAAGGAAAGGAGAGGAATGAAGGAAGGAGGAGAAGTTAAGAGAGAAAGGAAAGGAGAGGAATGAAGGAAGGAGGAGAAGTTAAGAGAGAAAGGAAAGGAGAGGAATGAAGGAAGGAGGAGAAGTTAAGAGAGAAAGGAAAGGAGAGGAATGAAGGAAGGAGGAGAAGTTAAGAGAGAAAGGAAAGGAGAGGAA
>NW_019479656.1:0-1074 GCF_002814215.2 Seriola lalandi dorsalis | reverse complement strand
AAACACAAAAAACTCAACAAAAGAGTCACACTTTTGACATAGGCCATTATACAACCGGGGGTAGAATTGCATGTTCCCCTCAACTGAGGATTCAGGCGATTTTACCAGAGGTGGCCAGCATCATGAGGGGGTGATTTAGGCAAAAAAAACATTTTTGTCAAAACATGACTTAGGCCATTATTTTAGGAAGGTGACGTTATGATATTGTACTTTTAAAAAATGAATTGATTCATAATGCACCAGGGAACTGTGGCAACAAATGGAAAACTGATGCTTATTAGGTAATGGTCTGCTGAACAATAAAAGGGGTGAATTGAATTGTTTTAGGTGCTGGCAGTTGACTGCAGGGGGTTGGTAGATCAAAGTTGGCTCTCCACTGGTCAGTGTCATGCACTGGCAAAGAAATTCACAGGAATTGTTATCTTGCTGCTGGGTTTTTCCAGGATATCTGGAATAGAAGGTCTGTTTGTGAGAAGGGTGATGTTTCAATCAGTGTGCTACTGGCCAGAGCCACTGGGGGTCTTTGAATGTAGCACTGATCCAATAGTAAGGTGTGTCAACAGTCAGCTGTTATATGAGGGCGACATACTCCTCCATAATGACAAGGACATCTGGCATCGGTGGAGGCACATGGCACATGACTATAAAAGATTTATCATGGATTTCAAATAAGGATTGGCCGATTTGCAGCCTGGCCGAATGTTGGATCCAATATTGATTATTTTGTGCAGTTATCTGAATCTTTTTTATTTTTTTATTTATTTAGTTTTTCTTAGATCAAATTAAAAATGCTTTGGCTCTGATGCTTGTCACAAGTAATAGCCTATCAACACTGAAGGCTAGGCACAGACGGGCACAGACTGGAGCAGCTCCAGTGAGCGTGCGGAGCCGTGTGTCGAAAGTCATTCCCGCAGACATTGCCGAAGCTGCAATAAACATCACTATCTTCTATGCTGTAGTTGCAAAAACCACACACAATCTTATGAACGAGTTCATTTGTTAAGCCCAGAAACACAGAGCAAGAAAGAGCAGGAGAGAAAAGCCATCGCTACCGTCTAAGCTAAAACAACTAAC
>NW_019479655.1:0-947 GCF_002814215.2 Seriola lalandi dorsalis | reverse complement strand
TGCAGCTCTCCCCTGTGGTGCCGAGCTCTTTACACCTGGGACAGTGTTCATGAGGAGCAGTCCTTTCACCAGCCATTAGACTAATTGAAACAATTATGAGCTTAAGAGAAAAGAGAACCCTCAGGTGGTCCCCTAGACTCAATTTGTCTCAAATCTGTCCCAATTATCACATGGTTAGTAAAGTGATCTGCTGGCAGCTGCTTATTTGGTTTGTGCTGTAGTTTAAACAGCAAAGTTATAGGCTCAAATCACATGGTTTCTTTTTCATAAATATCTGATTAATCTTCAGCAAATGAAGATGAAATAGAAATTTTCCACATTTTAACACCTTTAACACTAAACATTTTCCAGTTTAGTGTTAAAGCTGTGCGACAGGCTGGTAATTATTTCTTTGACTGTAAAGTCCCAAACACAAGATCATCAAATCAAATTATCCAGGTTCATTATATTTCAAGCTCTTCTGTTTCACACTGTAGCACAGTGATAAAACAAGCAAGGAACAGACAGAGAGATTCACAAACAGAAAGCAGGAGAGAAACCCTGTGATTGACTCTGTGGCGTAACATCATTATGATCGGCAAATATTTTTCTTGCGCCCAGTTTGAATGAATGGGTGACAGCACCTGATGAACCAATCCCTTGCAGTTATAGATTCCATCATTCATCATTCAATGGCACAGTGGCCACATGTTCTCACACACACAGATTACAGCAGCATCACATTGTCCAACATATGAGAGGTAACGACACCGCTGCAGATTTAAATACCGGATCCCGCTCCATAAACAGACAAACCTCTACTCCATCAGAAGTTCATCCGCCGGGCCTCACGCTCAGCAAAGTCATCAACAACACCGCTCAAGTCCAGATCCCGGGTTTTACTGTTCTCTATTGAGAATATAGCAAGCTAACATTAGCTTCCGGCTGCACGTCAACATTGCTTGAAG
>NW_019479654.1:0-947 GCF_002814215.2 Seriola lalandi dorsalis | reverse complement strand
ACAGCTTGGATGTGGGGTATGTGGCGGTTGGTGGAGGGCGACTTTCTGTCCCCCCCCCCCCACCATATGGATACACAGACTGCAAACAAGCCGCTGCCGTGGTGGCTCGTGCCTGCTAGAGCGCACACCAGGGCAGGCACAGACCCGCTCCTGTTGGCCGTAACATGGCCCTTTGGCCTCCGTTCTACCGCAACAAGCCACATTAGCTCTGCTGCTTTGGCTCCTCAAACAGCTCAGTGGTCCAAGGTCCAGTCCCCACTACAGGAATGACGGTCCTCTGAGACAGAGTGTGTTTGAAAACTGAAATGCTGGTGTTTTGCCGTAGATCAGCGACGGGCTTCGCGCAGCATGTCTGACTGTCAGCCGTGGAGACGTGCCCCATTCTGGCTTCTGGTCTGTCAGTGTGATGTGCTGGGTGCTGTAACCGCAACGACACAGCCAGAGAAAGTGTATTCACAAGCTGTATGAGTCACCATCCAGCCTTTAAACTTTCAACGGCTTGAGGCTGACACAATGTTTTAACAACTATGTCCTAAGGCTTGAACGACCCCCCCTTGCATCATCAATTCAGCAAACATGTCCAATATTATGTCCCTGCAGTACCGGAGTTTTCAAGACCGCATGTCTAGGACCCAGCTATTCCGCTCCAGGGCCACCTGGCGAACAGGAGTACTGGAGGCTGATTTCGTACTTCTACGTAGTTGTTAAGGGTTATTTCACCCAAATAATACTTTGGAATCATATGCTATGGCCTTTGCACTCACTAGATCTCAACCAGATATTTGCAAGGTTGGAGAGAGACAAGACACAAGGACGATTTGGGGAACACATTCAAGATGATACTGCATATTATATATATATAAAATATACAGTATATATATATATATATATGGAGGTGGAGGAGATAAAGAGCAGTAATAACAAGAACATGTTATAAAACTAATTTA
>NW_019479653.1:0-947 GCF_002814215.2 Seriola lalandi dorsalis | reverse complement strand
ATATTAAAATAATCATATTTTTCAAAGAGTGTGTGAATGAGACTCACATCAATGATGGCAGCACTGCTGTCCAGATGTTTGTACAGGTCATACAGCACCTCCCTCAGCTTCTTCATGTTCTTCTTGTTGGGCTGAAGCAGCATGGCCTGGAAGTTGACTGGCAGCCCATATCTATGAAACACAAGAGACTTTAACGTTTCACAAACAGGACATGGCACTAATCTTACGTTAACAGGGTAGATGGATGGAGTCCTAAACTTGCTACCTCACGGAAACTGCAAAGTCTTAACTCTCTCACCTCAGAACTGATTCCACAAACACACGCAGGGCTTTTATGTGAATCCACGCGATGAAGGCTTCACTGAAATTCACTTTCAGCCATCGTACCAAAGGCCCCTGTAAGCACAGCAACATCATTTTAATCATTTTCACATGCCTCTCAATTTCCTGGAACTGACCAAAAATAAATACTCATCCCACAGATGAGGTCTAAAGCTGATGCACTGTTTTGTAATTATTTACCCAAACTTAATTTATTGTTGAGCTCAGTAATAATTTAGTTGAAATCACTGGTGAAATAATCACTGTTTTAGATGCTTAGATATCTGAGGAGCCAAAAGTTCTCAGCATCAAAACCAAGTCAAAACCCTCTCTGTGAATGGTGAGCTCCAGTAACTTCCTCCTTCGCTAGCTGGCCATCAGTACGGTTGGTGAAGAAAACAGCAGCCGTACAAACTGTTTCTTCTTGTCAGTGGACAAACGTGTCATCTCTTCTTTGTCTGCCTTCATCTCCTCCTCATTGTACTGGAAATCACGCACTGTAAACCTGGGTCAGGACACACAGCAGAGAGCGTGCAATCAGCTGTCAGCAAACACACAGATGTGCATAAGCACACACACACACACACACACACACACACACACACACACACACACACACACACACA
>NW_019479652.1:0-947 GCF_002814215.2 Seriola lalandi dorsalis | reverse complement strand
AACCGAGCTGCTACAATAAACAATCAAAAAGCCTCATGAGACGATGAAAGTAAATGATATTCCTGCCTGAAGTTCATTCTGCGCCTGAACGTTACATCACACTCTCACAGATCCACCTCAGCATCAGTTCCAGTATCACCATGGATGTACATCAGTGCTCCACATCTGCGGTGTCAGCGCTGGGCATCAAAGCCCCAGACTCCTCCTTCATCTCCTGCTCTCCTCTTCCATCTAGACTCAGTGAGATGCAGCTAAGACCGGATCTCCTGTCGCCGGCGCCACTGACCTTAACCACGCCGTTTTGTGTCTAAAGCCTGACGTCACGCAGCACATTCGTTTGAAAGGGTTTTGTAGGGCGCAGACAAACACTGTCCTGTTGACAGTGGAGTCAAATCAGAAAACCTTTTTAAGCCACTATAAATGCCATGTTGTAAAATCTTTATATAACCATCTCTCATGACGCCAGGAGAAGATGATCAGTCACTTCTGTGGCTAGACTCCTCCACTCACTGCAGAGCGAAGGAAATAACGCAGTGGGATGATGTGACATCTAATCCGGGGCGGCGAGGGGAGATCATGATGTTTGTCGAGCCCCGTCGAGGGAGACGCAAAGCCCTCCACCCCGAACGCCCCGCGGGTCTGGAGATTGCCTCTCCTCCACCTTGGCAACAAACGGCAGAGTCAGACAATGCATCCAGCCCAAATTTTAATGTGGCCCAGACTCTCAGAGCGGGAGTGGGAGGAAGGCAGCGGGAGGATACTCGGCAATGTTTCACAGCTTTCGCTTGTGCACAGAACATCAAAACACCTTAGGGGGAGTATATTTCTTTTTATTCCACCGCGCCCTGCTAATAGATTGGAAGATATTAAGTATCTGGGTACATATGTCTTTTTGCAATTCTGAGTAGATCTCAGACGGATAATTCAGTGAAAACGCCGTAATCCCC
>NW_019479651.1:0-947 GCF_002814215.2 Seriola lalandi dorsalis | reverse complement strand
GGCCATTTTTTTTTTTTTTTTAAGTCTTTATTTACCCAGAATTCATTGTACCACAGTCCGGCTTAAGATAGTCAAGGACTAAAGTGCTATGTGCAAGCAGATGAATTGAGACTCAGTCTATGTGATGTCGGGCTATTTGTTCTAGCTAAGCCACAGTCTGTCTTTGTGAAACCAGCCCGTGTTGCTTTGGACTTCTTCCTAATTCGTTAGCCTGTGTATCCAGCTCCACCTTTACCTGAACACCAGAGCCCTGCCTCGCTCAGCTCATCACCGTGTCTGGGAACTCCAGCCTTCAAGCCTCCATTCCTAAGTCTATGAATAAACTGCCTTTGTTACACCGCTCATCTGCCTCCGTGTCTGAGTTCAACCTTTGGCTCCAGAAAAAGCTTAACTGTAAAGGTAACAGTTGTAATATTGCCTGTCATAGTTTCTTATTGGTTTGGTTGTCACAGCACAGGAACAGGCAGGACTCAAAAGCAGCACTCAGTGTATAATTCAACTTCACTTCACTAAATTCTCAAAGCAAACAAATAAAAGAGAAGAATGGCATGGGGTAAAGTCTGTGGTTGGCAGCTGGCAAACTCATCAATGAGTCAATGCCCTGAATTCCAAACAGCAAAGTGACACAAGGCCGAACAGGACCCACTTAGAACCTGCCTCACTACCAACTGTGAGGTCGGCTCGTTTTTGATCCATCAGCGAAACAAGAGCTGCTCCGTGATGTGTGTCTCATGCTGCCTGAAAACCTGACCTCTCCTGGAGTCAGCACATTTCCTGCAAGCTGTGATTTGTCAAAACAATGATCCAGACAATAACCATCTGCAGTTGAATATCACCATAGCACCACATATAAAACAAAGTATGTGGTCGTGTTTTTGCATAGTGTTTTCTTTTAATTTCTGATTTTCTTAAAGTTCCGATCAGTTAGATTTGATTGATTTACATGT
>NW_019479650.1:0-947 GCF_002814215.2 Seriola lalandi dorsalis | reverse complement strand
CCAAGCCAGCGAACCACCCACCAGCTGTCCTTGCGATGTCAGGGATGTGAATAGGAGTTTGATAAAGCCACAGATGGCGTGCTGCTCCCACCCCTCCATAAGTGCCATTCCTGATGTGTTGCTACATAAATACACATAAAAGCACATGAGGTGCACTTTTAGACGCATGTGTTCTTCTTATATGTTGTCAACCTCTTTTTTTACTGGTCCAAAGAACTCTTATTGAATACACATCTATTTTAAAAAAGTGAATCACAATTCTTGCTTCTCTCTCAAAAGCAGCAGTGATGCCAATATTTCTCTTCATGTCCTTGTAAATTTTAATTTGATCTTTTTGTTGAAAAATAGTGTTGATGCTGTATTTGGAATAAGATGATGATTAAATTCAATTCAACATTTAAAAATCTGTTAAAAATTAGTTTTAACTCGGTGCAGCAAGGACTAGGTGTAACTTTGTCTTCAAATGGTGGATATCTCTTGCAAGGAAACTTTCTGAACAAACAAACAAACAAACAAAAACACCAAACTGACACGCAAATAAATAAATAAAATAACTTCCACTGTCAAGCACCAGGCAGCTTTCACTCTGAGAATACTGCTGCTGCTCAAAGGAAAAGGTCTTTTTGCAAACTGCAACTCTCCATATGGAGCCACACTTGTAGTTTTATTTCTTTAGTTTTTTCTCTTACACAGTGACAGTTGAGCCAGAAAACTTATAGCTAAATTGTACATGTGAAAAGTATAAGGACCTGCAACCTCCAACTTTAGATCCTTAGCTGTAAATCATTGTTCAAAACATCCATGAAATTCATGATTTAAATAGAAGGTATATGTATTTTCTTTATAACCTTTGATTTGAAAACAGCCAGGGGAAGAAATGTGAACCTTCATATTCTCATTTTTAGCATAAGAATTATTGATATTCAAATGGTAAAAAAAAAAAAAAA
>NW_019479649.1:0-1010 GCF_002814215.2 Seriola lalandi dorsalis | reverse complement strand
CACACACACACACACACACACAGGTGCCCTCTGCGCCACATCAGTTACTGCAGCGCAGCAACTCAGACAAGCGTGTGGCCAAATGTATTGAGTCGTTCTCATCTGTAAGAGGGAACAGCCTGTCGCCACGCGTCGTCAAGATAAAGATCAATTAACTCTGCGGGTGTAAACAAACTCATAACAAAGCGTTTTCCTCTTACAGAAAGTAAAAGTTTCATCAGTAACTGCTTCATCACGACAATGTGGGTGTGGTTTGATCAGATTTGACTGATGATCCTGGCAACGTAAGAATCCAACCCACCACCTGTCAGAACCTTTTGATCTCATTATCATTAAACCCCTTTTGGTGCACGGAGGTACGTGACATCTGTTTTTCCAACAGAGAAAAAAAAACGAAATCTAAATGTAAAATTACCAAAACTAAACTGCTCCAACTTTGAATATTGACTTCCTGTAGGATCCCAATGGATCCGACACTACAAAACATTTTAGACCCACTAAACTTATGGTGGAGTTTCGATTAGAGAGCATCGTTAAGCATCAGTATCGGTGTTGATGAAATCGTAACAATGCCTGTCCCTGCTTATGACGGATCTGAGACCGGACTATTGTAAATGCTGAGTAAGAATAAAGGGCTCGGCTGCACCAAATCTAAAATCTCGACCGGCGCAGTTGAAAGTTCAGCCGAGAGTTTCATTAGTGAGTGTGAATGTGGAGGTCTGAAGGTTATTCGTTAGTTCCCCACATGTTACTGGGTGTTTGTTAAGGTGGAACTTAAGCCTTGAATCTTCATTGTTTCCCCTTCAACCCTTTTTTTAATTTTTATTTATTTTTTATTAATTTAATTCATGGTTTTAAACTTTAGTTCGGTGCTTGATATTTATGAAAACTCCCCCATGCCCTCGCCCCCTTTTTTTTTTTTTTTTTGGAAAAGCAGTCTCACCCACTTAACCATTTACAAAAATCCACAACAGATTATCGTTTGGGGCTATGAGCGAGGGGCTGCAGAT
>NW_019479648.1:0-948 GCF_002814215.2 Seriola lalandi dorsalis | reverse complement strand
TATATATATATATATATATATATTTTTTTTTTTTTACCAAATGTCACTCAAACAGCAATAAATATAGATTTTTTGGGGGACTGTGAAAATACTAATAATGAAGGAATATGTCAATCTGTGCAACAGTGAGAGATTTTCATGGGATTTCTTGACTATGAGTAAAATATCTCCAGACATTAAAGTTAAAGTGCGACTGGTAAACAGGTTAAAAGATTTTTATTAGAAGTACAGTTTTCTTTTTGTGTCCCGGTAATCAAATTTACCAGACAGTTTTCTGAAGGATCCCCACATAAGTGTTGAAATGGCCATTGAAGAAGCTCTGATTAACGCTCTGTTGATGAGAAAATTAACTTATATACACTTCATTATAAACCCAGCAGACCTCAAGGACCCAGACTTTTATGAGGCTAGGACCAGATGTCATCCAGCCACAGCCCCAATTAATCTCCGGGCCTTGTAACACGCCCCTAGAAACAAAAAAAAACCTGATTGGGTGTGGAGGGCAGAGACAGTGAGTAGAAAGCGAGGGTGAGAGATGCTATCCGGGGAGCAGCCGGCCCTGGCGAGTCTGCAGAGGGTGAGATAAGAGGGGGGTGGCTGCGGCGGAGCCTGGGTCTCAGAGAGAAGGCTGAGGTTATTCATTGCTCTGCCGTGAAAGCTTGAGAAGATTACCCAGAGCCTGGTTGGCAGTGATACAAGGGGGACAGGCAGAGGGGGCCCCCCACTCACCCCTTTGTTCCCCATCCATCTGCTTGAATCTCACAATGGCTCATCGGGACCAAGTAGGGTGGAGGGGTGGAGCAGCGCAGGCTTGCAGAAGAGGAGGAAGTGAGCGGGTGGGGCTGTTGGGGAGGAGAAGGGGAGGGTAGGGGGGTGGGGGCAACCTGCAAGACATTGGGAGGTAATGCGAGGGAGAGTGGAGCTAAAAGGAGGGAGAGATAGCGCGGG
>NW_019479647.1:0-948 GCF_002814215.2 Seriola lalandi dorsalis | reverse complement strand
GGGCTCATGGGGCAGGTAATGTAAATAACTTACCTTCATGTCAGCAGTGAAAATATTTTACTAGAGTGAAATGAGTCCGCTCTGTCTCAGGGAAAGTGTCATGACACTGTTGATAGTTTTTATCTGACCAGTGACGATCTTAGACTCTGAGGGCGCCCGGGAAAGAGGCCAGTCAAAGACTTTTGGCAGGCACTACAATTTACAGATGTTCCCTGAAAGCCTCACATGCAGGAAATCCATAGATGCTAGCTACAGCACACATCATCAGGAGCCCCACTTAGTGGCAACAGCAGTGCAATGTATAATGTCTTTATGGGAGGTTTAATGGGGTTTGTAGTTTGTAGTCTGGGGGTCCCATCAAACATGTTACAAATGTTCCCTGATTGCCTCAGATGCAATGGGTAGATGCTAGCTACGGCACACATCATGAAGGGCCATTGTATAGCGTCTTAATGAGAGGTTTAAGGGGGTTTTTTGGTTGTCATTTCAAAATGTGCCAATATGAGGGGCCATCAAGGGCCCCTTTTACCCTTAGGGACCCTAAGCAGACTGGTTTCCCTGTCCTGATGATGCGCCTCTGTATCTGACTGACAGATATCACTTTGCAGTTGGTCATGTAGGTCTGTAGGACAACAAACTTAAGTGTCTGTTAAAGAGATGTACAAACTCTGGGCCTGTGAGGAGTCTGCATAGAGAAGTGTTTTAAGAGCTGAAATCTCAGTTTGTTTACTTGTCTGACTGGAAAAATGGTTGCGTGACATTGTGCGACTGACTTAAGCAAAGTGCTTTATTTTGTTGTTACATAAACTCAAGGTTAGTTAGGCTGGCACTCCTCCACTCTGTGCAGTACACCGCTGCACACTGACTGACAGAGGAGGATCGTGGACGGATGAGCTGCTATCAGTTTGATTCATCGTACTGTAACTGATATCAAATGGAAATGTTAAT
>NW_019479646.1:0-948 GCF_002814215.2 Seriola lalandi dorsalis | reverse complement strand
CACAAAATCTGCTTTGAAATGGTTGATATAGCACTGGGAATATCTTTATATAACATCATGTCATCTACGTGATTAGATATGTTTTGCAGTAAAAACAGTACACCTGTTTTAATATGGTTTTCCCCTTTAATTTCAGTCTTTGTTTCAGACAGAAAACGCATTGATGCTCTCAGTAACAGTGGGATAAATTCAAAATCCTTGTGTTGTCAAAGTCTCACTGTTTCAACAGAGGATTCATCAAACTTTCCATTGTTAGGAAAGGATTACCTCTGATAGATAAATGCTTACTTAAGTCTCAGGTCATGACATAAGTCTTCGACAAGTCAGGACAAGCACTTCTATCATGTGGCCTCACAGCACCACCAGCACTGAGCAGCTTTTCCTCAGCAACCGACAAAATGTGTGGAACAAATGGCACCAGCCAAATGGAGAGGCAATAAGGCGAGGGGCCCTCTGTGAAGTGTGTGTGTGTGTGTGTGTGTGTGTGTGTGTGTGTGTGTGTGCGTTTGTGTGTCTGAGAGTGCGTGTGCGGGAGCGTGTGTGTGTTGATAAAGTGTACCCAAGCAGACAGGACGTGGTGTGTGTGGATTTTGCAGAGTGAATGGTGATTGTATATTTTCAAAAGAGAGGGGGTGTCTCCCTGTGTGAGAGTGAATGTCAGAGCCCTCTGTGAGTGAGGGCGCGCGCGTGTGTGTGTGTGCACGTGTGTGTGTGTGTTTGTGTGTGTGTGTCACAACAGGCCAGGGTTTGTGAGAAAGAGCAGTCTGTCGGTTCAAGTATGCCCCCAAGTGACCATTGTGAGAAGTTTAAGGTTGAGACGGGAGGATGACAGACTTCTCTTTCAGAGAAGTTTCTTACAGACCATCATGTTAATTGTAATTTCTTGTTAGAATAGAATAGAGTAGAATACAATAGAATAGAATAGAATAGAATAGAATGTATTTATTG
>NW_019479645.1:0-993 GCF_002814215.2 Seriola lalandi dorsalis | reverse complement strand
TATACAACCGGGGGTAGAATTGCATGTTCCCCTCAACTGAGGATTCAGGCGATTTTACCAGAGGTGGCCAGCATCATGAGGGGGTGATTTAGGCAAAAAAAACATTTTTGTCAAAACATGACTTAGGCCATTATTTTAGGAAGGTGACGATATGTAGTTTAGTTAACAGCAACATTAAGATTACAGGAATCATGGTACAGACTACAGAAAAAAAAACTACATTTTGACAGCAGGTTGCTTTAACAACACACTGACATTTGTATTAATTAGTGTCTCAGCATGTGTGACTTCTTACTGATATTATTTGGCCTTGATCTTAATGAGACTTCCTGAATAAATGAAACTTAATTAATTAACTGTATATTGTTCACTTCGGCATATGCTGTAAAATAGCACTGATTTGAAAAAAACAAGAGCAACTTTTTCAAAAATTGTCATCTTAAAGGAAAAAAAAGATTTCAAAAAAATATTTTTCTGCATTGTTTCCGCCATCCTTCTTTAAGGATCACTAAACCGCTAACAGCAAATTTGCCTATTATATATATTATATAATTATAATTATTACCTATTATATAATAGGCAAATATATTTTGTTCATTTGAAGTGAAAAGAAGTAAATACAACCCCTGCAACAAACATTAAAGAGGAGCCTTTTTTCAAATGATGACAAGTTGTTCTCATCAAATGCTGCTGCTTTTTTTCTCCAAACACACCTCTGGTGATTGCGGCCAAAGAATTAGATTTTAATTCAATCTGTCCACAGCACTTGTCTCAAGAATGACTCCTAAGAAGCCCATGAGTGTCCTCAGCTGATAATTCCTAATGATAATTCTTGACCTGCCTTAAGTCCTAATGAGTTCATTCAGGCTTTATTAGTTGATTAAGTTCTCAATGTTTTACAAGTACAACATTTGCACATACCACAATTATTGTTGTATTTTCTTAAATTCATGAAATAAATAGTAACAATGCATTAAGGTTTGAAGAGTTTTT
>NW_019479644.1:0-948 GCF_002814215.2 Seriola lalandi dorsalis | reverse complement strand
ATAATAATAATAATAATAATGAGACAGTAATGGTAATTTGAACTTGAGTGGTGCCATAAAATGCAGTACTTTTACACAAAATCCTCTTATGAGGACGAAAATTGCTAACATATGCCATACTACACACTATATATATATCTACTGTATCTGTATCTACATATATATTCAGTGTGGTCCAAAGGTCAAAGACCACTTGAATAGGAAAATGGTCTCAGACCTTTGGACCCCAGTATGTATATATACTGTATATATATACAGATCATCTGAGATTTACCTGATTTGATAGGATAAATACAAGCTGATGCCTGAGCCCTCTCCTTAATGCAATTAGTCTGGAGGACTCTTTCCTGATTTCATTCTACGTGTCCTGGGGCCACCAGGACTCATCACTAGAATTTTCTGTTTTGGCAGTGGGCAGAAAACTGTCTCGAAACAGACCGTTGTGCAATGAGATACAGCACATAAACAAGCCCTCAGACTCAAGGTGGGCCAACATTACAGAGAATATTAGGCACTCAGCGAAACCAACATTATTATAAAGAGAAATTTCATGCTCTTACAGCTTGCCAAAAGCTATATTTTTTTTTATGGTTTTCACCCTGCCACCGTGAGAGCTGAATACAAAGCATGTAGTATTACAAACACGTAAGTACTTTTTCTGAAGCTTTGCCCTCCAAGTCATTTTCAACATTACATTTTTTTTCCTTATTTTAAATTTAATAAATGAAACGTCAGTGTAGCGCTAACACCTACGAGCTACAGGAGACGAGCAGACCTACATTACACTGAATAAACCAAGACTGATTTGTACTACTGTAGCTACTTACAACCATTGGGTGAAAGATAATCATAAAAGAAACCAAAGCTATTGAGCAAACATGTACAGCTTCCCTCTCAGTGATATTGAGCAGCCATGAAAAATAGATGCAGCACTCAGACAGAGGAAAC
>NW_019479643.1:0-948 GCF_002814215.2 Seriola lalandi dorsalis | reverse complement strand
GGTCCTATTCGCCCTTCCCCGACAATTGCGTAGTTCCCAATTTAAGGCTGGTTTGAACCAATTGTCTGCCCAAATGATCCTGTAGTTTGAGTGGTTTACAGACTTAATCTTCATGTTACTGACTGGATCGGAGTCTCCCTGTAAATATCAAACATTTTTGATGCCACAGATATCTTTAAGTATAAACACCCTGTGATTGATCCTGCATCTTGACTGAATTACCTGGTTTGTGCGTTCTTTGAGCAAAAGTATAAAAAATTTGTTAAATCTCTTGTTATGTTTGCGTGGTCTACCACATTTTTAGGATTGGTTAAGATTTGAAAATCCTCTGGTTTGCACCAGGCCTAAGGAACAATCCACAGATCACCATTTTCTTTTTCTTTGGCTTGTGTCCCCTTTTGTAAAATGAATTGGGCAGCCTGTTCAACCCTGAATTATGCATTTAATTTTTCGCTCAATAGAATTACAGCCATAAAACACAGTGCTGAAGTGAAGATTTTTAACATGCCAAATGTTGCCTAGCTGCAAGGAAATTGATTGCTAAAACCAAGTAGGAGAAAGCAAAAATTAATCTGTGTTATCACCACTTATCTGTGAATATGTGAGTGGCTCTATAATTTAAAATTTAACACCATGACATCTATTTTTATTTATGAGAACAAAGAGTGTCTTTGAGCTTGGGGTCTAAAGTGTTTGACAGCACTAATACACAGTATTCTTCTGTTGACATGAAAATAAACTCTTCATACCCAATGAGTATCTATATTCCTCTCCCCACACACTCTACTCGCTCTGAGTGCCTCCTCCTGAAATTGGTGCTTGGTCATAGCAGCCTCTTTTCTCGTGACGTGATCTGGTAATCCATCTTCAAAGCGTCCCTCTTCCTCTCTCTCTCTCTCTCTCTCTCTCTCTCTCTCTCTCTCTCTCTCTCTCTCTCTCTCTCTCTCT
>NW_019479642.1:0-948 GCF_002814215.2 Seriola lalandi dorsalis | reverse complement strand
GTGTGTGTGTGTGTGTGTGTGTGTGTGTGTGTAGGGTGTATTTGCAAACAGGCCAAAGCATTTCAACTATTTGTGATATGTGTAGTCAACAAATTAGCTGAGGAAGATGACAATAGAGAACTTAAAAATAGTTCTGACCTACTCAAGTTATAATAAAGTCCATGAAGCTGGTAAAAGAAATGACAGCTGTGTGTACATTATATAGCAGCTGGATGATTTTCAGTTTTAGCTTGTGAGTAGAAGACACAAAAGGTGAATGAGGTGAAAGTGCTTGTTGTTGTGTGGAAGAGGCAATGCCATTCCCCGTGTTGTCCCTGTCATTTGGAAACAAGCCATCATCCCTGCTTCTAATCATAGTCGCTGGCAGCCTGGCACATTGCAGGTATCCAGCCCATTAGATTGCCAATTGATCACTGGAAAGTGATGTCAAAAGCGTCAGCCCCTTTTTGGTTAGACCGCAACAGTGGGGCCAGTTCTATAAACGAGACTGACTGAGTGAGTGAGTGAGTGACTGACTGACTGATCAAGTTACACTATTTTAAAGATTTGGCCAAATGCTGCGTGACTGAGTCATGAAGTTACACCTTCAGTCAGCCAGTGTTGGAGTTTCTCTGTTGGCCATTACTTTTTCAAAGTGCCTGCTGTGTTCCCAAATTGCGGTCCAGCCATATACTGGGTGTTTAACTAGTCTTGGCTCCTACTTGTATCAGATTAATGACTTGCTGGGAGTCATATACCAACTTAATCCAACCTAATCTCCTAATCATAGTGTTGATAATAAAACCAAAAGCCCTGGATAATTGTTTGTCGTAGCAGATCAGACACATGAGTCATTTCTGAGTTTGAGCCACGCTCCTGTAGTGTTTGTTCAAGGTGCAACTTGTATCTGCTTACTGCTTACAAAACTATTCACTGTTTTTTAAAAAAAAAAAAAAAAAAAAAAAAATC
>NW_019479641.1:0-948 GCF_002814215.2 Seriola lalandi dorsalis | reverse complement strand
AGATAGATAGATAGATAGATAGATAGATAGATAGATAGATAGATAGATAGATAGATAGATAGATAGGTCTCTATGGGCCTCACCAAACAGCTTAAAGGGGAGGAGTTATCTGCGCTGTTTGAAGAGTGGCTGACAGGAAAGTAGTTCGGATGGCGGTGGACCGAGCATCTCTGTTCTTGTAGAAGTTGTGGATGAGACCTGTGACCGATCAGCATCTCGTGTAAAGTCATGCGCCTGTTGATCTGTCTGATATCTGCGCTGAGTTTGTGTGAGAGCGGCGAGGCGGCTGCAGAGTTCACTGAGACTGTGGGACACTCTCTGCATATCGATGACGGGAACTTTTCAAACCGGGATCACATGAGACAAGAGCCCTTTCAGTACCAGCAGCAAGTGCTGGATCCCCTGCCAGGTTTGTATAGTTTCACTGTGTCATAGGACCATTCACACTTCAGTAAACTGGTCGCGATTGTTGTTGATGTGTTTCATGTTGAGGATGTAAACTGAAAAATAAATCACATTGTAGCTTGAGATTAAATGTTCGTGTTGATATTTTGCCATTTCTTGTTATTTTTACTAACAATCACACTAAATGGCTTTTTGTACCAGATTATAGACTAAGATGTGCAGATTTAGTCGAACTGGACCATCTGCATGAGGATTTGCTCACAAATCTGCTGATCTGTTCATGAGTAATAAGTGATGTGGGAGCTTGCTGCTGTCACCTCATGACTAACGCTTTCTCCATCTGTCTCTTCTCGCTGCATCACCACCAACGAGGCAACCGTTTATCATGTTATGTCTGCATCATTTACAATACACAAAATGTGAACTTTTTAAAGTGACTTCAGAGTTGGCCAGAATTTAAAAAAAAAAAGAAAAGTGTGCGAGGGCCAGACGGTCTCTCCTCACTCTGAATTATCATTAAACCACAGCAGACTCTCTTCTTTT